>NC_056474.1:34125524-34146761 GCF_008729295.1 Plectropomus leopardus | reverse complement strand
GAGATAGTAGCAGAAAAGAAGGAAGGAAAGAGAAAAGAGAAGAGAGCTGGGAGAAAGGACGGAGAGGAGATGCAGCAGAGAAATGATGATGAGGAGGAAGCTGATATAATTTGCCTGTCAGAATTCATTAGGGCTAAACTGGCAACACACACACACACACACACACACACACACACACACACACACACACACACACACACACTCGATGGTTTTAATTCCAGAATCTCATTTCAGATCTGATTAATTACTCTCTCACGCTTGACGAAGGAAATCAGCAGCAAAACTGAAGGGATTAACACTCACGCGCGCTCCACACGCACACACACACACGGATGGTAAATGAATTATTCATCCAGCTCGCCTGTTTTTGTTTTTGTTTTAAATTGAAAACGCAACACAACGGCAACACAATTATAACAGCAAAATAATGGGACATAAACTCTGTGTGTGTGTGTGTGTGTGTGTGTGTGTGCGTGTGTGTGTGTGTGTCTAAGTGTTACATTGAGTTAAGCACATAGGTGTCAAAAGAAAACAAAAGCAGCACATTTTGGTGATACTGAAAACACCAAAAACAACTATCAATGGAGCTAAAGTCTCTACCTCAGCTGCAGTTTACCACTTTGAACCTGTGTCGTCTGGAATGTAATGACATGCTCTACAAATACAGTTGCTGTGTATTCATGAAGTCTGTTGCATGAAAGTTAGATGTGCTACACATTCACCTACCAAAGGGGCAGCAACCTTAGGCAAGCGTGCTACTATTATACTATAGTTCAACTAATGGCAGATTAGCAATAAGTACGCAGGAGAGAATTTTGAAATGTTCATGTGCAGGGTTTCCCACACATTCATTTATTCATGGCGGCCCACTATGATGCCATTTATTTTCTATTTTTGGAGTTGGTGAGTTCATTAGGAATGCTGTTGGATTTTACATAGCCGACCAGTCACTGCATACATACTCTGGGCACAAACAGAGCAGCAGCACACCAGGGATAGTGAAACTGAAACTTAGACACAAAAAGTTGACCTTTTCTAACATTATGTTAACATACTGAGTGAAATACTTTTTTGACTAAAACTTGACCTGTAAAATCCTTGTTAAAAACATGTTACTCCAACTGAAATTGTAATAAACTGATTTGACTAATACACCTTGATAATGCGGTTGGGGGAAGATTTCCTCTTTCATGTGTACACCTCAACTGGACCTGAAGACCAAGGTGTTCTGTGCATGCTCCAAAGCGCCTGTGCCGTGCTTTGATCCAGAAATCGATCAGCATAAACTTGTAGAAGAAAGCTGGGAAAAATGAAAAAAATAAGGGAAGAATATAAAACTAGATGAAGGTTAAAAAGTAAAAGGTAAAGTATGCAGGAAATGTACACCGCCTTAAAGTTATCCCTGTTTTCATTGTTAGACATGCAACCTGTTCACTGTTTGCTAACTTGTTTGGTATGTGAAATAATGTGGTCGGATCATTAAATGCACCTGCTGGTGGGTGACAAAATGTGGACTGATCCATGTGGAGCAATGGCAGCTGTATGGATCTTGAATAACAGTTAAACAGTTTCTAAAAACATTTGGGGCGTAACAGAATCTTGACATATATTCCATTAGTGCTGCTTAGTTGTACCATTTGATCGTTTTTTTCTGCCTCCATTTTCACTGTGCAGGAAGCAGTATGTTGCCCACTTCCTGTTTACAAACTCTTGCTCTTACAGCTGGACATGGAACTTAAATTTGTTTCTGAATACACATTAGGAGAGAAATAGACAGTGCAGTCACATAATCTTGATTTATATTTGATCAGTACTGCCTAGTTTGGTCAGATATCGGTCTGAGTGTGAAAGGGGGGTTAAGTGTCTTGATTCAGCTCTGTTAAGCTCTAGCCGTAGTTGCAGAATGGTTGGTATAAGTACAGCCTGTGATTTGAGCAACAGCCAGCCAGGGAAGTTTTTCTACACATACTATCCACATTGTTATGATACAAAGTATTGCTTTAGCTGTTCATTTTTCTGGGTCTAAAAGTTTGTTTCCACTTACTTCTGCAACAGCAGCTTCTCTAATCAATCGATCCGATCAACTGATCAGATATCCATCCAACTATTCAAACTCCACAAACTGCTGCTAAGTAAAAAAACAACAAAACAATAAAAAAATTTAAAAAACTCATTAAGAGCTCTGCCAACGCTGCATTCATGGATGCTAAAAACCTCCACATTTTAAGAGGGAACACAGACTGATACAGAAGAAAAGACACACACAAGCAGACAGTTTGCAACTTTAGTCTTGCACTTTAAAGTGTGGATTCGAATGATGTATGACTTTCGGTGGTCATTGCAAGATACTGTGATTTGACTGTAAGAGAGAGGCCACCTCAAATAACAAAAGGTGAGAGCATAGCCAGGGTTTTTACAGATAAATTTTGGGGAGCGAGGGATTGACATTAGATTGATATGGCACATGGATTAACAATATGGCCCTGCATATCTAAATGTTTGCCAACATTTACCACCTGGATGTCTACACATTTACATGACTGGATATGGAGTCGTACAATATGGATGAAATCCTGAGGGATATTGGGCTGAGTTTGGTTTGCATTACATCCATTTGTGAGATGCTTTTGTTCAAAGTATCTAGAAGTGCAATCAAACTCAACAGGAACAAAAGGTAGATGCCATGACCTGATATGTGCCCTCCCACATAAACTGCTTGAAGCTTTCTCCTTTTCTTTCTTTTTTTGTTCAAAGAAATGAGATGTTGGTAATTGCTAGCATGCAGTGTTGAAGTGCAGTCTGAAAAGGTGGATTTTCAGCCTGCGGTAGGAAATGGCAGTGTCTCATTGGGGAGTTCATACCACCACGGTGGGGCCACAAACACAGTAGAGCTTCAACCAAAGCTTCAGCCAAAACAGGGTCCTCTGAGAGGAGGGGCAGCCAACTGTCCAGAGGCAAATGAGAACAATGGTTGTGCCTGAGTGTAGTTATTTTAAGGCATTTTCTGCCGTCATTACCAAGCATAAGAGTAGAGAGAGGACATAAGCATGCAACAAATGTCCCTGGCTCGATTGAACTGGGGATGTTTCTGTTCACGGTCAGTGCCTTAACCCCCATGTCAGCAGGGTGCCACCAGAGTGTAAGGTTTAGATTGGGGGGAGGAGAGGCAGTGCTCTTTGTTGCCCTGTGTGCTAGCACTAGAATTTTAAACTTGATGTGAGCTGCAATAAGAAAACAGAGAGTGGGAATGGTGTAGGATGGGCAGCAACGTTGTGGACTAGCTGCAGGGGTCTGGTCAGAGGCTTCCATGAATGAAGTTGCAGTAGTGAAACCAGATGATGTGCCTGGATGCATCCACTACCCCTCCGCACCTCCTATAAATGCACACGTGCTCCATATAGCACATTGTCACCAGCAGTGTTTCAACATGACACCATCCTTCCATGTTTCGTGCGCATGCGACCGGTTCCATCCAGCCGTGTTCTAAAGTACACGCACGTATCATTTCGGACGCGCCTGGTGCCGTCCGTCGGCATACAATAACATCAATCGCACATCAAACCCTGTTGCACACCATTATGTGGAAACATGACGCTCAACCTGGAAACTGTAGCAAAACGGTGCAGACTCTTTTGAGACTGAACATGCCCCAGGTCAAACATCCAGCAGCAGGAAGTAAACATGCATTAAAACAGACATATTTAAAACTAAAAGCATGCAGAGAAAACCAAGCACAGCAATAAAAGCCATCTAATAAAATCATGCATCATACAATAGCCATAGCAAAACACAAATATGAATATAAGGAAAGAAATGAAAGAAATTACTTCCTGACTGACCCACATTTCCTCCTCTAGGAGTCCTGCCTGACCTGCAGAACTAAAAAACTTAGTCAAGATTGAAGTCTTTTTAAATGACTGAAGAGAGGTCTGGCTCTTTAAAGAATGTTCAGATGTTTGGTTGCTCCACAGTGACACTGACATGTCAATTTCCTGTGTGTACCGCGACGGTCTCTCTCCCTGTCAGTCCCTTTATTCAAACACTCACTTACAGTCTTGACTTTCACAAGTCAGCCTAAGCTCATCTGCAGGACCAATCACAATTCATTACCACGGTGGCTGTCACTAACGCCCCATGAAAATGAATTCTAAGTGCTTTCATGGCTCATTATGAACCTGTGACCTCCAACAGAGAAACTTTCCTCTGACAAAATCATTTTCTGCTCCGTCCTAGAAAAAAGAGTCCACAATTAATGTTATTAAATTTACATTTTTATTCATTTTGTTGCTGGCTAAATGCTTTAACCTTCTGAAAACTCAGCAAATTGACTGAAAAAAAAAGTTCTTGCCAAGTTGCTAATTACCTTTTCCTCCATGTTTTCAAAAGAAAGCAAACCATTTTGCTCAGATTTCAAAGCTTTGTGAAGGCAGTACAAAAAAATTAATTTCCTTGTCTCTTTTTTTTATAAAGGTACTCTACAACTACTGTGAAATGATCACAATGCTCAGTCCACAGTGAAATGAAAACAGAAATCTTTAAATGAGCCGTCAGTTATGATGTCACAGCTATACTATGTAAGACTAGAAACTGCTGCTTAGTGTCATTCTCCGGCTGCAGAGATGGTGCAGAGATGCAGAGAGTGCACATGTGGAAGGCCCAGAAACACTGACCAATCAGAGCAGATTGGGCTTTTTTGGAAGGGAGCTTAAAGAAACAGGCACTAAAACTGAGCATTTCAGACAGACTTTGAATGCAGGTATATCCAGGCAGTCAATATGAGAAAAATTATGTTTTGTTTTTTTTTCATTAAAGCATGTAAACATGTTCTAGTAGAAATCCAAAGTACATGTTTGAACCTGAAAATTGGCATAATATGAGACCTTTAAAAACTCACAGAGACAAAAATATACAAAAAAAAAGTACATAGCATAAGGATATAAATACAAAACGTGGACATGAGGAAAGCTAAGGTAAATATTCAAAGCAACATCTAAACACATCATAATTATAAATAATCACAGTAAAAGTGACTCAGTGGGAGCAGCTGCATGGCGTCCCTGATAAAAAAAGTTTAGGGCTTCGCACTGACTTTATGAACACAAAATGAAATGAAGATAAGATGTGAAACTAAAACTTACAGAGAAGAAAAACAAAACATATATAGAGAGTGGGTGGTACAATGAACGCCTGCAGGGTTTAATAAAAACAAAAACAGTTTTTCTAAGAGAAACTGGACAAAAAAAGAGAGAGAGATTGTGACAGACAGGAGGAAGGCGGGGAGGTATACTGGAAAAACAAAATTAACAATTTGGAGGGAACACGGAGAGCCAAGAGTCTCAGGGAACAGACGACTGCAGATGAAGCTAATGTTCCCACTTTGTTCATGGAGATGTGAGCAGACTGAACTCACTGATTGTCATAAATTTTAAAACTTGCAGGGTAAAAAAGAAGAAAACATTTGTTCATCCCGTACACAATATAGAAAATGATGTCTTTTAGAAACAAATAGAAATAGTGTCCTTGGAAATGATACCTCTAAATACTCACACACACACTGTTTCTCTGTCCATGGCCACTTTAACTGTATTCACCTGCAAAAAAGTCCTGCAGCCACCGAATCAATCGATTGACTGCTGTTTTATCCCCAAACGGCTCAAAATTCTCTCAATCAAATCCAACACCACAGGGAGACAGGAGGAAACAGCAGTGCTCTCCTGTGGCTCAGTTGGGAGAGAATCTCCGCTGACAAATACAAATGGATTGGTCATGAATAATGAAGTGAATGAATCATCCAACAGCCGGCTTGATGACTAGAGTGTGATGTGAATGTTTTTGCCGTTGTAATGTCGCTGTTCCAGGACATAAGGCTAATTTTGAGGTTGTAAGTCATTGCGATTCAGATGAAAAAGAACATTCAGTAAGATAATGCTGCAAATGATGATTAGTGAGGTCCAAGCCTGAGTGAGAGGACAATGAGAAAGTTTCATTTCTGTTTGGTTGAAGTTGAAATGTTGAAAAAGGGATGATGTGAAAACAATGAATCTCTGACAGTCAGCAAATAAAATGACAATCTTCTTGATTCCCAGAGGATGAACTCTTCTGATTTGAATGATCCCATCACCTTTGCACCAGTGCCACCAACAGGACAAACTTCAAAATGAATAAAAAGTGTATGCCCATAGGCATGAGCAGAAAGAATTAATAACACCAAACCAAGCAGTTAAAGCTGTTTGTTTAACTGTTTGTTTGTTTGTTTTCATCATGTTTCGTGTATTTATTCTCGTTTCCTTTTTTAAAATATCTTCATGTTCATTATTGCCGTCTTACTTGCATCTTTATCCGCAATTTCAATTTGCACAGTTTGAGGGTTAATGCAAACCTGCCTCGTAGCCGTGTGTAGTTGTCAGGCTAGGATGTATGGCTTGACCATGTCTTTGATACAGAAGTGTAGACGGATTCTTAATGGTAGATACCAGTACTTCTATATAAATACTTTTCAATTAAATACGCACTGCATGTCCCATGGACTTTACTTTGCTTCTTAAAGGTTGTTTACCGCTGGAGAACTTTATTCTGGTAACTCAGAGACCTGCACAATTAGCTCCTGCATCATTTTCAGTGGAAAAAATGAGGGTTGCGCTGGTAACAGCTCGCCAACTGGAAGTACCGATCATCCTATGCCACTGAACCAAGAGTGGCATACCATTAGTGAGTTTTCGATCCTGGCATCACTCCTGCTGCTGCTGAGGCTCAAAGAAAAGCTACATCATCACTCTGTTGTCTGTTCTGTCCAAGACTTTCTTACTGTGGCTGTAATGAACCATGCAGCCTCTAGAGGACACTAGCTGAACTTTAGACCGTTTTTCCCCTATAGTTTCTCGCTGTTGGTTTTTGGAGGTTGGACTAAGGATCAGAAAGCAAGGAGGTGTCACACACTCTGGAGGAAACATCTGAAAAACAAGCTCACAAGGCCTTCAATATTTGATCCTTGTTTTTCCTCAAACTTTCTTCTTCTTGTCAAACTTTTTTGTGACCTTACCTTTCTGACGTGAGCCACACTTTTATCACCTGTGGTGGGAAAAAAAAGGTACTCTTGAGAGCACGCACACACACGCACGCACACACACACACACACACACACACACACAGATATTCAGCAACATGGCTTTAAAAAGTGGGATGTTAACGAAATGATTTCATTATTGATCAGGGGACTGCAGCCTGCAGCAGTCAGTCAGCTTCTGAAAGTGATGAATCATCCATTTGAAAGAGAGGAGCAAAACACTGTCACGCAAGGACACACGCTGCATAATTACACACACACACACACACACACACACACACACACACACACACACACACACAAAGAGAAGACAAACCCCACACAAAAAAGTAGTAATGAAATGATTGATAGGTTAGTCTAGGGCTGAAAGTAGTGATCATTTTGCCAAATTATTCATTTAATTTAAATAGCACTGCAGTGAATTTATGGACAGTTTACCTGCAGGCAACCAAAGCTTGCTTAAACACCATTGGTCAATACTACAAGGAAACCTAATTGCTACCAATATCAAAATCTCATTCCGTTGCCTACAGATTCTGCAGACACCATTCATATGCAGATATCTGTTAGCAGAGATTAACCCATTGTTAATATAAAGATATTGATTAGTAATATTAATATTGATTATGTGCTGCTGTCTTGGCGGAGGTCTTTCTTGAAAAATAAGCTTACTATGTCAGTGGTACTTTGAATATAAATACTGATGTGAGCACTGAGTTTCCATCACTGCTACAGAATATACAATGTTTTGAAGAGTTTCATTGTGCTGATGTGGCAGTAGATCAATATAAGTTAATGTTGGATCATGTTCCCCCAAACTTGACAAATCTGTTTAGTGAATTTTTCCTGAATATAGTTTCCTCAGTCAAGTTGCGAGCTCATTCATAAAACACACAAAGAGAGCAGTAATCAGAATTTTACAAGCCTGGCTCCCAGCATCAAAGAACCACAGTCACACATAAAACATGCATGACACAGCATCACGGGGTTTAAGTAGGAAAATGGAAAAAAAATGAAAGCACACTGTGAGTGAGCTTCTCGCCTCGCATCAGCTCACGGCTCGCTTGCATTCAACAGGAATAATACAGGTGAAAAGCTTTTCAACTTCAACCTGAGATTATTGTTCATGGTCAAGGAGTATTTGTGTGTGAGGGTTGAGTATGAAAGAGCAGCTGTTCAGCTATTTAATCTGAAGGTCAAAAAGGATGCAATCTCCTTTGGCATGTTTGCTTTGAGTTGTATATAAAGGCACATGGTGCACAATATGATTTTCTTTGTATTAAAGGGGAGGTTTCATGCTTTACTATTTTTCTGTCAGATATATATTAATGGACTCATTAAACATAGCTTGAATATTCATTTTTTTCTATCTTTTTTCTTTTTTTTTTCTAATTTGGCTGCAAGATGACGTCAGCTCATTATAGGTATTTCTTTGGGTCCACTGCTCCAGGCACACTTTTGTGAGTGTGTGCAATGTGTAACCTAAACTGCTAAATGTAGCTCCAAGCTAACAAGCTAAATTTCTCCCCATTTCCAATCCTATTCCGGTAGGAAGATGTTGGTTTTTGTTTATAAGCTTTTATTGGTGTTCTGTAATGGAAGAAAGTATTGTTATACAGTCATTCTGCAGTTTCTTGTACAATGCTACATGCTATATCAGGAAAACATGTATTCTTGTTATCTGATGTTAATTTCTCCTGAGTTCGGATCATATTCCAGCTAGAACACGTCAGGATGTGTTTAAAAGCTTAAATCGGTGCTTTTTACTGGGAGAAAGTGCTGCATGTCATTCCCCAGCTGCCAGTGAACCGCTACATGTAACTACATGCTAATGCCAGGGAAACATGGAAACCTGGTTGGTGATGTTAACTTTTGGATCATTTTTGGTTGTGTTTGGAAGATTTTTTTGGTGATTTATAAAGGAGGAATGAGCCGCTTATACAGTCATCCCCATATTGCCAGTAGACAGCTACATGTAGCTAAATGCTAATGTCAGAGAAACATGTAATGTTGTTATTAACATCTCAAAATCTCTGTTGTATTTAAAACTTATATTGCTAAATTTTGGTGCTATTCTCTGCAACTAATTTCCCCAGCTACAATGACGGTGCAGAGATACCAAGATGTGTCACAGATGTCACAGTGTCTTCCATCCTAGCTGTCTGTTCCAGTAGTTGAGACTGGAAACTGAGCTCTGGTGGTGCGTGCTGTGCACTACATACAGTGAGCTTAGCAGAAAGAGGAGCGCCTGTATTTGTAATGATATTTAAAAACACACCTTTAGGATTTCTATACCCTGGTAAACTGCCCAAGCCTACTGACCAGGCTAGATAGACACAGTATCACCCATATATTGCAACATTCCCTGAACCAGAAACCACAAAATGTTATTACACTCCCTATGAACATATTTGGCAAAACAGAGTAGTAAACTGCAGGTTAATTTAAAAATGTTACATTTAAACAGTGCAGGTCTCAAGCACTCATCTCATCAAAGGGTTAAACTGTGAGATCTGAAGGCAAAAAGCCACTGTATCGACTCTCCACTCAGAGCGCTTCCTGTCTGCTCCCCGCCGCTCTGACCGCCTGCTCATTTTCTGTTCAGAGATGGCACCCTGCAGGGCATCATGGGAAAAGGCTCTGTGTGTGTGTGTGTTTGGGTTTTGGTGTGTGCGTATGTGTGTGCATGTCTGGGTCTCATGCTGAGATATGAACTGGTGCGAATTGCCTCAGTCATACCCCGAAGTTAGTCTGAATTATTGGACACACACACACGCAAAGACACACAGACACACGAACGCGCACACACTTCAAAGAACAAAACTCTCTTACACACTTAGACCTACAGACTCAGCCTCTTTATCTCCTGACTGAAACAAATGTCGGGTTATACTCATCAAGCAAAAAAAAAAAAAAAAATTAGCTGACCACAGATTTTATAAAGTAAAATATGTCAAAGGACACTTTGCATGTCAGGACCTCAGCTCATGTCTTGGGCACAGAGAGGAAAAGAAGCAGAGACACAAACAAGTACTGAGTTAGTCTCAAATAAGTCCATTGGGTTTTTTTTTTTTTAGTTTTTAGATTTTTTTGTGGATTTTTACAAAAACAAAACTCTATACTCTCCAAGCAATGCATGATAAGTATTTAAGGACCTTTCAGGTTTGTTTCAATCAGACGTGATTACCATAAATGTTTCTATTCTGACTCTTTGGGTCTTGCTACCTCGCCATTTTAGACATTCAGCAACCCTGGCCCTCACGTACAAACATTTTGGAGAAATTAGCAACTCAGATGATGAGTCCATAAACTGAAGCTGGATTGTGCAAATTTCATGTAATATACTGATGTCACATGTAATTCTGATTCTGGCATCTAATTTTATTTCAGATCACGTTATTTATAGATCCACTTTATTATAAACATTCAAGCCATCAGTGTTATTTGACATAACTTTTCCATAGGCACCTTTTCATTCTAAAAGCTATAAGCCAACTCAAATCAAATTCTGCTCAATATTTCATCAGTGCTGTCTCACCATCACATTCCCTGACCCTGGAGCATAGAGGAGAGCGTTGGGATGTATGCTACACTTTTGGCTTACTGTTGAGATGCTGATGGCAGGATTCAGGAGAGTGTATCTTTTACCTTATATTAATTAGACTGATGAAATGATTACTGTAGAAATCCAAGATAACAAAATATTATTAAATAAATTAATAACATAGCATCAATATTTTTTATTAACGTTTAATACTGTGTATAAATCACCAAGTACAGTTTTAAATAGCTTATGTATATATAGGTTTATACATGGGATTATTTTTCTTATCTCGTGTGAGGGTGCAAGGACAGAGGGATGTCGTATGTTGTCAAACACACTGAGGCAAATTGGGATTTGTGATAACATTTTTTTTTTTAATTGAATTGATTAACTTTTGAGTGTAAAATTGCTGCAGAGAACATGACAGTGTAGTCAGACACAACAAGTGTACTAAAGACACTGCAATGGCTGCTCACACTTGTGTAGATAAGCAAAGTATGGGGAATGGTGCCAGTGACAGCTCTTGCAAAAAAAAATGCACTCAGACTTTATAAAAATATCAAGCAAGCCATCATGACATCACCCGCCTCATTTGGCATTTTGGCCATCTTTGGAGCCAAAATTGACCATATTTGGATGAGAGGCTGTGGTGTTTTTTTTATTTTATTTTGGTTAATCATACATTGTCCTGATCATGACTTGTCTCTTACAAAATAAAACATGCTTATTGTATGATTATATGGTAATTATATTATGTGGGTTTGTTTATGGGTTCATGGAAAAGTCATGCTGTACTCCTTCAAAATAGGGTGCAGTTAGTTCCTGATAATTTAAAGGAAGTACTTTGATCATTTTAAGAATGTACTTTGATAATGCCTCGTGACTGTGCTTATAATGCCTTGTGACTGTCAAAATGACTGTTTGACTTTTTTTTTGATAATGCTAATTTTTAATCTTTTTTAAAAAAGTCAGGGACCAACAGCACTGTCATTTTTAAATCAACAAAGTTAAATACATATAAATGTGAAAACGATCATATCATGGCCATTCCAGTGATAAGATCTCAAGCAGTAGAAAACAGTTAGCCTGGGTATGACACCTGTTACTACCTTTAAATACTCTAATCTGTACACAAATGTAAAAACTAGTTTGTGGTTTAAAGGGGGAGTAATGTGCTGGAGCTACATGTTGTTGTCTCCAGCTGTTGCAGATAATTGCCACCACACACAGAAGCTGTGCAAAATACAATTGTATTCCAAAGTACATTCAAATATTCTAAGAACTTTTAAATAATTCCGCCCTTTCCAAAATATTCTCACTCAAGGTTTAAAAAATTCAAAAAGTCCTCCCAAAGGTAGAAACACAGGAGCACACACACCTTCTCATACATGATTTCAATTCCACCTCCATGAACCCAAAAGATTCACAAACACCTACACACACTCCACCGGCTCATACACACACACTGTTTCTCTGAAGAGGCTCTTTCGCCGCGTGCAGCTGCTTCTCTGCACCTCGTTAACGGAGGCTCGTCTCGTCAGTTGCCTGGAGACGGAGACTCATGTAAACACAGTCACTCTGTACATGTGTGAGCCGTTAATTAATTTCTGTTTTGATATACAAACTCTTGCAGATATTTTGACAGGTTCTTCTTGTCATCTCTTTTATCCCCTCCTGTCATCCACTCTGTATCACTTTCTCGCTCCCTCCCTCTCTCTCGCCTCCTGTTCTGTTTTTGACTGTCAATAAGAGATACAGTAAAATAAACACAGGAAGTAACCTACCTTATTCGCCTTCACACACAAATACAAACAAGCACCAGCAAGCTTAGGTTTTCCTCCTTCATTACTTCACTGCCCTCTTAATTCTGCATCTTGTTTTCCATCTTTCTATCTCTCATTTAAATACAATGATGCCTCTTGAGCTTAAAATGCCAAACAGATTTTGTGTGTGTGTGTTTAAGTCAGGGTTTCCACACATTTTTACCGATGAATTGTCAAAATATCCCCATGACTTTATCAAAGTATTTAAAATGAGTATAGGCTAACCATACATTATTGAAATTGCATTTCCTAGACTTTTGCAAACTGCGAGCACTTGCTAACTGACTTGTTCACCAACTAGCTGCCAAATGACCAGACCGGCACATAATGTCAAGGTCTCGCTCCTTTTTTCGGGGATAATAAACCAAAGATCCTCCAGAGTGATATCAAGGAAATTTTTTGATTATAATTTGACAAGTTTGTATGTGTTTATTTCTTGCTGAAAAAATATTTGTTTTATGGAGATGTCTTTCCAAGTTAAGTTGGGCAAAAAACTCAGATTTCACTTGTTGAACGGGCTCACCTCACAATAAAACAATGTTTACATTTATTTGCAAAGAGCCTTCATCAGAGCTTTTTGGCATTTTTTTTGTCCCTCTCATCATTAGACAGCACGCCTCTTTTCCCCAAGAGGGGACAAGGCCTTGCCGACGCCATACCATTCTAGTCTGTGTGTATCGTGATACAAGTGATGCTCCAATGGTCATGCAGCCGACACTTGATTTCAAATTAGTAATACAAGAAAGATATTCCACATAATGTTAGACATGTTTTGAGATTTTTGTAAACAGTTTTTAATTGCTAAAACTATGTATATTTAAAACTGTTCCAATACATTCTGTGAGTTCCAAACCAATACCAGGCCTGGAAAACAGTTTTTCTAACTGAATAACTTTTTCAGGAATTTCATGACCATGGAAACCCTGTAAAGTAATGCTGGCCTTACATATAACGTGTGCAGAATTGTGACATGTTTTGACGCTAAAATCAATATTTTATGCAAAATCTTAAGTTTTTAGACTTGGCTCGTGCAAATACTGAAATTCAGTGATATGAATATTGCCAACAGCTGTGCTCTATCCAGCAACAAACAGGAAGCAAACTGGGCAGATAGTAAATATGAGGACTCTGGGAAGAGAATTTGAGTTTTTTAGATAGTGAAGAACTAGCGCACCTTACTCTGCTTCTGATTGGCTTACCCTGACATTCTGAACCCTATAGCTAATTCCTGCCTAAACTTAACCAACCCAACCAATGAAGGCAACAAGCACTAGGAACTCATGGGTAGAGTAGGGCAGAACATTGTTTCTTTTGCAAATTTCCTCCCCGGGAAGAGGCAAGAATGTCAACAAATCTTGGTTCTCATGGGCTGTGGAAAAGGAGAAGAAACTGGTGAAGTTGTTGAGTGAAGAAGCGTTTGTGTTTAATTCTTTGTATATCTGATCCACCAACCAGCACTTATTTTAATGTTAAATCTTAGTTTTTGAAACTCGCCTCTTATGCTGACACTGTCTTCCCTCTAAAACAGCACAGTTTAGCAATGGAGGCTTGTAGTTAATGACCGAATTCATCCGAATATATACTGATCCTGTTTCACTGTCAAAAGCTATTTTTCCCCTTTCTTTCTGCATTTCTTTTTTTTTTGTTTAATCAAAACTCATCTTGTGTGTGACGGAGAGAAAGGTTAAAGATAGCATCAGCTCATTTGTCACTAAATAAATCTCATCTGTGGCTCTACATCAGATAACAAATAATCACTCAGATGTTTAATTTAGGAGGAAACGTCACGTCTTCACTGTGATTTAGCTGCTCTCTTTTCCAGTCAGCAGAAGAAAGCTGAAAACTTTACTCGTCTGTCCTCCTGCTCCTTGCTGCAGTTGATCTTTCTGTTGCTACTGATAAGTTTGGTAATACTAATTATCTTCTCGGAAATTAAATGTCACAAAAAAACTTTAAATTCTGACTTTTGGTAAGGAGAACTGTCACGTCTGCTCCTCTGCAGCTTCTCCTCACTCACCTCTCTCCTAATCAGCCTGATTTCTTCCACCTGCGGTGCTTCCCTCTCTCTCTCCCTCTGCCCGGCTGCACCCTCGTCAGCAGTAACCACCTCCACCTGTTGCTCATTTCCTGTCTCAGCCTATATAACCTGCCCTGTGTCTCACCCTCAGTGCCACATTGTTCTACCTGATGAGAGACTTTCCAGCATTCTGTTCCTGCCTACCTGTCTGTTGCCAACTCTGTCCGTCCCCGACTTACCTGCTCTGTCTCTGCCCCGGTGATCCGACCTGCTTTCTGATTCTCGGCACCGAGTTTGATCTGCGCCTTCCACCTTCCTTCTCCCTGAGGAGAAAAGGTACTCAGCGAGCCTGCTCTCCAGAGAGTTCCACCATTGCTGGAGTGAATTCATCTGTGCTGCTCGACTCACCAGCTCTGCTCTCCCGGTGGGTCCCCCGCCCGAACCACGTCATCGGTTCGGCCCGTTCTGAGGTTCAGCTCGGTGGGTCACCGAAGTGGACTTGCTTTCGTTTGGACATTGTTGTGATTGTGAACTATCTTGCTTCTGTGAATAAAGCCTCTGAAAGACTCTGTCAAGCCTGTGTGTTGCATTTGGGTCCAGTCACTAGCCCTGACAGAGAACCATCCTGTCTTACCTTTTATATCTCAGACACAGATATTTGAGAATCTGTTTCATACTTAAAATCTGCCACCAAAAAGACAGAACAGCCACCGTGTTCATGTCAACCAACTCATTGGTTATTGCCTGATGATGATAGTCCTTTCAGGACAATTCATCGGATAACTAATTAAAACTAAACGTATCAGATAAGAAAACACTTGAGCATATATCAGTGTGATAATTGCTACCTTAAATGATAGAAACCAAAAATGTTTGGAAAAATTATTTGACGTGTATTTTTTCTTAGTTTGGCCCATGTCTCATTAACTAACATTGAAGGGGTGGGCTTTACGACCTATACTGCAGTCAGCCACTAGGGGGCAATCATGATGTTTGTCTTCACTTTTGGGGAGCTGTCATGTCATCCATCTTAATATACAGTTTATGGTTAATACCAGTTATACACATGCTTAGAGTCTTATGCTTTTCAATCTATAGAAGCCAGTCACTTTAACAAACAGTAGCCTCAGTAGCGTGTGGAAGAACCATATGCAGCCACAACAGCCTGGCACCTCCTCCTCATGCTGGTCATCAACCTGGTCACACACTGCAGTGGGAAGGCATCCCATTCTTCAACCAGCATTTGTCGCAAGTCAGCCAACGTGGTTGTGTTGGTCACTCTGGCATGAACAGCACCCCCAAGATGATCCCACAAGTGTTCAGTGGGGTTGATATCAGGACTGCTGGCAGGCCATTCCATCTTCTCTGCTGCCAAATTCTGGAGGTAGTCACTGATAAACCCCACTCTGTGGGGGCGAGCGTTGTCATCTTGGAGGATGGAGTTCGGTCCCAGACTGTGGAGATATGGGGCTGCCACTAGTTGCAGAATCTCATCTCGATATCTCTCTGCATTGAGATTGCCTCCAATGATGACAAGCCTTGTTTTTCCAGTGAGGGAGATGCCGCCCCTCACTATCACACTGCCTCCACCAAAAGATCAGAGACTCTATCGGTGCAGCAATCAACATAGCGTTCTCTGTGTCTTCTCTACACTTTGACCCTACTATCCAACAGATATAAGCAGAATCTGGACTCATCACTGAACATAACATTCCTCCACATGTTCAGGTTCCAGTGCAAGTGCTGCTGACACCAGCACAAATGGGCCTGATGGTGAGGGGCAGTCATGGCAGGCCTCCTGGCAGTATGCATGCAGTCTGTTCCATATTGTCTGGTCAGAGAGCCCGCAGCCATATCGTCCTGCAAACCTTGACTGCAAATCTGTAGATTGACGACGGTTCCTAAGTGCTGATGGGGTGAGGAAACAGTTTTCTTGGGGTGGCATCTTCTTGGGACGTTCACTTCGCAGCCTGTCTCTGACATCCCCCATTATATGAAACTTCAGTTTGGAGATGGTACTAAGGCTCACTCCAAATAATGCGGCAACTTGTTTTGGTGAACACCTCTTTGAAGTTGGCCTATCGCATGGGCCCTATCCAGATCAGTCAAATGTGGCATGCCGATTCTTGGAGCAGACACCAACTGACCACTTTAGCTAGGCCCATGCTCACAGGTGCTGACAATCAGGAGCCAATCAGGCATCTGATTGTCAGCACCTGGGGGTACCAGAAGCTCAAAATAAGAGTGAATAACAACAGCAAGAAAAGCTGTTTGGCATTGGCAGAGGAGTTTTGACAAATTTTTCATGGACACGACCCACATACTCAGCTCTGCTGTTTATCCCACAAATGCATGTTCCTCACAAATGTGGCACCATTTAAAAGGGAAATAAACAGGCTTCCCAACAGTGTAAGATTTATAATATACCAAAGACACATTTCCTTACTTTTTGTGCTCAGTTTATATTAAATGGGAATTAACTATATCATTTTAACAACAGGATGAGCTGATTTAATTGATTTATCGACATAGTAGCACATAGGAAATAGTAAAAACAAGAAAATACAAGGTTGCTCTGCTGCACTGCATTGCATCTGGTACAATTATGTATTCATTTTTAAATAGAATATTCTCAATTTAACACGGTTCTATAGAGTTTTTACCTGTTGGAGGGCCATGTATAGAAAAAAAGTCCTGCAGTGTGAAAAAGAGTCAAGTCAAGTCAAGTCAATTTTATTTATAGAGCCCATTATCACAAAGCATGGTTTGCCTCAGAGGGCTTTACAGTGTACGACCATCCCTCTGCCCTTAGACCCTCACATCACCCAAGGAAAAACTCCTGAAAAAGAACCCCTGGGGGGGGGGGGGGGGACCTTGAGAAGAGGGTAGAGGATGATGACGGATCCCTCTTCCAGGACGGACAGACGTGCAATAGATGTCGTAAAGAACAAATGAAATACAATCATGGCAAAAAAGGAAAGAGAAAGAGACGGGGAGAGAGGGGGAGAGTGGCACAGCAATAATAGAAACAGATACATGTCATATTACAATAACAATTGGTGTGAAATTATTAATTGCACTCTATAATGATGTTGAGGGTGATGATAAGAGTCTCATGCACATGTTGATAGGGAGGTGTCCAAAGGCAAGATTACAGCATCGGCGAACCAGGACCAGACCACGATCAGGGCGAGCGGGGGGTACAGTATCAGTACAGCCACAGCACGAGCACAACCAAAGGCAAAGAGAAGAGCATCATGATGCCTGTATGGTTATGTGTGGCTTCAGAGGTCCGT
The DNA here is from genome assembly GCF_008729295.1 of Plectropomus leopardus. Classification (NCBI taxonomy): domain Eukaryota; kingdom Metazoa; phylum Chordata; class Actinopteri; order Perciformes; family Serranidae; genus Plectropomus; species Plectropomus leopardus. Next base: position 34,129,018 of record NC_056474.1, on the reverse strand, counting down.
GCAGCAGCTTCAGTTGATTATAACTGCTACACTCTGCTGCAAGAGACGTGTCCGTAACCCTCACCAGGCCATTTTTGCCCTACCTAATACCCTAATCCCTAAGCTTAACGGGCGGTCTAAATTCTGAGATTTTTTTTTCTGTTGTCCTGAGTAAGTCATATGTGAAAAAGCTTATTCTGTACATGTGTTCATATCTGTAATTTGTTTTAGAGGACTCTCCCTTACCAAGTGTCCCCAGCCCTTCCTCTAAACACTTCATGTTTAATCTTCTCTAAAATGAATATTCACTTTTTTCTCTCATCCTGAACCAGCCTTTGCAAATTTGTGTTTTTTTTTTGTTTTTTTTTCTAATCTAATCACTTTGTCTGGTGTGCGGTGTCCGTCAGACTGCCAGGCAGCAGATGGAGGCTGACGTCTCAGCATGGAGAAAGGAGAAGAGCTGTCAGATAGTTTATACCGTAGCTGCGTCCCCCGCTAACAACCAGCTCACCACAGGCCTCATTCATTCGCCTCAACGGCTTGCAGGCAGCAGCTTGGAAGCTCGTCACTCTCCATACAGAGGAGACAGTAGAACTGAACACCAGATGTACAGTAGAACCAAACAGAGTGCAGTAGAACTCCCTATCTTTCTGTCATTCTAAAGTTCAGTATGTCCACATAGACAAAACCCTTTTGAAAACACATAGCCAGAAACTATAGTCAAGTGGAAGCATTATTACTGTGTACAAACAAGTACTACTGAAAAAACTTACTTGTGTGGTAGCAGTTTCATGTTATACTGTGTGTACATAGTAACATGATATGGTCGAGTGCATTTTGGTGAATGGCAGACACTTCACAGAGACATCATGTTTCATTGATTCAAAGGGTCCCTTTAGTATTTTTCAAACTGGACCCTAATTTCCCAGGTTTCTGTATAAATGACCAATCTGTACAGTAGTTTTAAAAAAAAGATAGTCCAGTATTAAACAAGAGTGCATAACATATCCTCATACAATGGTCAGTATTAAAAACCTAGGAGTATGCACACCACATATGATGTTATGTTCTTAACGTTTAGGTTTCGGAAAAGAAACATGGTTCGACACAATCTCTTTATCAATTTATGGTCAAGTTATGTGGGTTAGGGTTAGGAAAAGAAAAATGGTATGGTGTCATCTCTTTACGTACTTAACGCAAAGTTGAGTACTTAATGTTATGTTATGGAGATTAGGTTTAGAAAAAGAAACATTGATTGTTGTCATCTCTTTACATACATGCAAAGTTTTGTACTTAACATAAAACTTGGTAAGTTAGGTTTAGGAAAATAACATGGATGGGCATTATCACTTTACATACTTGCGATAAAGTTACATACTCAACGTAGAATGACGCATATGACAATGCGGTTTAGGAAAAGAAACAGAATGTTGGGCGTAATCTCTTTACATTCTTAAGGTAAAGTTACTGTGGTCAGGTTTAGGTAAAGAAACATTGTGACAACATACCTTAAATTACGAAAATTAGGAATATTTGATATTTAGGATTAGGACTGATGTTGGTTTAAAAATTAACTCATTACATTGTTGCCTGCAGGGTTATTACCTCAGCGTCTCATGTGCACATGACCAGTTCTGTCTGGCAGCGTTCTCAAGTGTCGCTGCCAGTGTGTGTTACATGTAGACGCACCTGTTGCCGTCCTGCCGTCCGCTGTAGTATAATAACAACGCCAGCGACGCTTTCTCATCTGATGTCGTCTAGATGCATTCCCATTGAACGTGGAAGGTGGCTTTTGGCACCACACTTGCATGCCAAAAGCACTGACAGAGCAGCTATTGTGAGTGAGAACAGGCTGGAAACTTGACTCAGTTAATGCAAATTCACAGAGAATGTCTTTTTAGTGAAATACTGTTACTCCAGTTAAACAAGCACACATCTTGATGTTTGTTTTATATATTTTGTCCTTGTTAAGCTCTTGTCTTGACAGGTAGTGCAATTTAAAAATCCTCAAATAAACTCTCATCTCTAGTAAACTGTTCTTTGTTCAAATGGGATTATGTAGCAAGCAAACTGAAGCAATGTAAATGAAAGTGAACTAAAGCTAAACAACAAATAAATGAACCCATCTAATTATGTCACTAAAAGACAGAGCGCATCAGCCAGTATGAAAGGCATACAGACACTTTTGATAGAAATGTTTTCTTTATGCTATTCAAGCTTCTTAGTGAGTGACATGTTTTGTGGTTTGGCAGAAAATGATTTTCTCTGTGTGTAATTTCAAAATAACAAGGATCCTTTTTTTTTTCAATAACCCTAAAAGGATGCTTGAAACCTTGAAGCTCCGCAGAAGCTTCATGAAGGCAGATTTCTTCAATCAGCACATCGAAGGAAGGCAGCGAGCGGGGACAAAATAATATACATAAAACCTGGACACAGTATAGACAATATGTCACTGTGACAAACTATACATGCGCTGTCCCACAGTGCTGTCAGCTGTCAGCAATCAGGAAGCAAAGTTGGGTTTTGAAAGTTAATTTGAAGCTTTATTTGGGACTCTAGTGGGCGTGTGAACAGAAAGTGAACAGCTGCTCTGTTCTGTTTCAGTATTCGGCGTTCATTAAAAACAGGGCAGAATGAAATCCAATGAAAGTGTGTCAGTGATGATGTGATATCTGGACAGAGCGTCAGATTAATTTCCTGCTTGATAAAAGAAAAATGCTAATTAGCTGCCAGACAGACAGAGTAGTCCTTTTTCTGTTTATCAGGAACACAGCTGCAGATTATTACAGAATGTCTTCACCACCAGTCATGAGCTGCCGTCTCCGTGCTTTAGGCCTGAATCTGTAATTCTACACATGTATTAAGGGACAGTTCCTTAATGTATTGGAAGGCAGCTTAAATGTTGATGTGGTTTTCAGTCAGGGTCCTGTGACTGACTGGGTGCTGGAAAGCAGTCCAGTTGACGCTGATCAATAACTGCGCTGTCAGGAGTTGAATGTATGAGCTTCCATTTGTGCCAAAAACAGGCGAACTGTACATCTATCAGGTTCTACTGTCGCTATCTGTTCAGCCTGACAGACACTTTGGTGCTGTTGGTTTGCTTTGTCAGTGTCACCCTTATCTTTCTTTCTTGTAATGCAACTTGGCAACAGAAAATCCTGGTTTCGTTTGAATTTTCTGGCAAACCTCAGTTTGAACTTTTTTCATAAGCTCTTTTTTAAATTCATTCATCACAAAACTACTCTCACCTTTAGTGCATTCAACCCATGAATGCCTTGAGGAGAGACTGTAAGAGAGACTGAGAGTCTGAAAGTGTGAGCGGTGGTCTACACAAGTCTATCAGTGCCCTTGTCTCCCCGTCTCCCCATAGGCAGGTTTCTTTTAACCCTCAAATTGCGCATATTAATTCATTTGGCTCCCTCGGGCATGATGCAGCAGGCGCTACAAGAGGTGTTATTGCATCACATGACTTTTCAAAAGTTGAGCGGATCATCAGGAGATTTTGAGATTTTCAC
>NC_056474.1:34089255-34125024 GCF_008729295.1 Plectropomus leopardus | reverse complement strand
ATTAAGTGTTGGTGTACTGCATCTGGGTTCATACACACCCCGTTTCATCCATGATAGGCAGTTTTCTACGGTGATTCTGTATTCAGGGTGGAGAAAAAGGATAATGCTTCATTCAGGCAACATTTAATTCAAATAAGAGTACAAGGACACAAATATAATCACAATTGTAAGTACAATGAAGATGACGACGAATAAAGATGAGTAAAAACCAAGATAAAAAAAGGACAGATACAAATGAAGACAAGTGCTCAGAAAAGACTGACATAGAACATAGAAAGCTGGATGACACTGGGGGGACTGGGTATTATACTCCCTTAGGACTTAAACTGGTCCCCAGCCCCCCTTTGAGTTCCTTCCAAGCAAGATGGGGGGTGAGTTAGAGCATTCCACAGTGCCTTAAATGTGAGTGACTTAATGTCAGGAGCAATGCCTTGAATAGCCTCTGGGCTGAGTGGATACTGTCTTTTACATGGTCATTTGTGTAATCTCTCGTACTTGGTGAGACGTGACACACATTGCAAACATTCAGGAGCCTCTGACATTAGGGCTAAAATCTCTGCTCCTGATTCTATAACAAATGTCAAATTAACGCCCTGTACCTTAAGATTTACTATAGGAGGTGTCTTGGAATCTAGTGTTAACTTAACAAATTGTTGGTATGCAACAACTGGTTTGTCAATGTTATCACTTGTCTGTAACTCCTGATTTCCACCAGATCCATGTGCGGTCTGGCTCCAAACTGTCACGGTAGATGGAGCAAATAGATTACACTCTAGTCTATGTATTAACTTCCACTGGCTTTGCTGCGATGCGAATTGACTCCGTCTCAGCTCCGTCAGTCCGGACACTTGCGGATCAGATACGCAAGGCTCCTATTTTCGCCAGATGCCAACACACGGTGGAAGTCCTGGGTCAGTGTTTCTGTCTGTGTGCTGCTCAATGCTCTGACCTGTCTCCTATGGCTGCATCACCAGCAATCCTCCTGATCTTGTCCCTCATGTTCATCAATCCAAGGAGTAGCACAATCACATGCCATATGTCCAAAGACTTCACATCTGTAGCACCTCAGCTTGTGGCCATCAGTGCTGCTGTACTGCTCTTGAGGCACCGGACGTGGAACCCATCTCCATCACCCATCTGTTCCCTTTGTTGTTCTCCCAGTGTTTTCCTTAATGTTGTGGTGCCCCTTGCTGATAAAACATGAATCTACCTTATTCCTCTTAGCATGCAAGACATGTGTCAAGACAATTACAATGGGTTGAGTTTCCCAGCCAATGCAGGTAACCATGACACGGTTTCTGAGGTCTGGATGGAGATCATCACCAGGGCAGTCTTTACCAGGTCTCTGTAAGCTTCATTTTCTGCGTTAATGCCAAAGCAATCTGGAAGACAGTTTCCATGCATGTACGATAATCAGCAACTGACTCACCCTCCTTCTGCTTGGTGTTGTGGATTTCAGACAAGCAGATCCTCAAGGGAAAAGTGGTATGCACTACCTCATAAGTGCTGCCTCAGCCTATCCATCATTGTGATAAATTCCCCTAATCCAACTGCCTCTACTTCCTGCAGAATTGAAGTATACATGGCCAATATCTGTTGCATTGCTGTGGCTTCCAGTCTTTTGTGGGTCAGGCAACTCCTCTGCAACCTCCTTCCGTTCATCTGGCTGCCATGGCCTGTACACAAACAATTCTGGATCCCAGTTGCTATGTGCTTGGTTCCGTGTTGGTCATGGCTGAGGATTGGGAAAACTCATCATGGGTATTTGGTGCACGCCTCTTTTCTCCACTTGGACGCAACCAATAATTGAAAGATACTGCTGTTGGAGAAAGAGTGTTCTTGGGAGAAGCAAGGTTAGTCTTTGTCTCTTTGGGGGTCAGATGGAGAGAAGAAAGGTCACGGTATAATGAAACCATTTGTCTATCATTAATTCAGAAAGAGGTTAAAGTAAAGGTTTTAATTTCCATGTTTATTTCTCCATGTTTGAACTGACTCACTTGGACATATATGCTTAAGCCTCCAATAGGCTTATCATTCCCAAAAAATTCACAGTCACACTGATCTTCCCAAAGTATGGTTGGATCTTATCAAGCGTACACTAACTATGAGCATCTAATTCAAGTGGGTGGTATATATGACACATTTGTTCTAAGCAATCCAGCCCTTCAGTACATAACTATTTGCCCTCAACACTGATTTGAGCCACCACAAAGTTTATTATTTATATACCTATTTCATAGATTTCCCAGACATATATACACATATATAATGTACTAGAATTTATAGTGAACTAGAAAATGCATTTCCTGCGGAACATGCGTGTGGATGCTTAGAGCTGAAATTTGCTTAAACCACAGCTAAAAAATGCAGAAAAGTATTGCTGAAAATGTAGAAATATATTGCTGAAAATGCAGAAATATATATAGCTGAAAAGGCAGAAATACATAGCTGAAATTGTAGAAATTTATAGCTGAAAATGCAGAAGTATATAGCTGAAAATGATGAAATATACTAAAAATTGCCGAAAAATATATGAAAAAATGGCAAAAATGAAGGCTGAATTGCTTTAAACTGAAGAAGCTACGAGTTGAACTGGAAGAGCGTCAAAGGAATGAGTTGATGTTAACTGAAAAGGTTTAATAATTTTTTTAAAATCTTTTGAGGCATAAAATGTAGAAAATAAAATGAGAGCCATAACTGTCCTTGAACAGCACAACATTTTGACATTTAGATGGTTTCTGTAGCTCAAAGTATGCAGAAGTAGCAGTTTAGCAAAAAAATGTATAGGAGAAGTATTACTAGGAGTATTAATAGGAAGTAAAGGAAATAGCAGTATACCTGTCACTACAAGGGGCAATAATAGTAAAAGAAGCAGTAATGCAGTAGTAGAAAAAGATGTATTTACAGTAGCAATAATAGTGTGGTAATAGTATAAGAAGTATAAGAGAAGTATAAGAATAGTACAAGAAGGAGTACAAAACTACCGATGTTAGCAGTAATGGTAGTAATAACACTAGTAGGAGTAATAGCTGTTTAGAACTACTTCAGAAAGACACGGAGACACAAAGAGAGGGACAAACATAAAGCCACAGAGAAAGAGTGAAGGAGAGAGAAACAAAGATAGACACACAGAGAGAAAAAGACAGAGACAAGCAGAAAGACAGAGAGAGACAGACACAGAGAGTAAGAGAGACAGATAGACAGAGACACAGAAAGACAGTCAAAGAGACAAAGAGAGAGAGAGAAAGGTAGAAAGAAAGACAGACAAATAGAAAGACATAGAGAGAGAAACAGACAGTGAGAAAGACAAAGACAGGCAGACTGACAGAAAGAGAGACAGACTCAGAGTAAGAGAGACAGAGAGACACAGAAAGATAAAGAGATAAAGAGAGAAAGGTAGAGAGACAGACAGATAGAAAGACAGAGACAGACATAGAGTGAAAGAGAGACATACAGACAGAGAGACACACAAAGACAGACAAAGAGAAACAGAGGAGGAGACAGATAAAAAGACACAGAGAGACAGACAGACAAAGAGATGCAGAGAGAGATGGACAGACAGAGACAGACAGAGAGAGAGAGACAGAGAGACAGGCAGAGAGACACACTTGTGGGCACTCGTGGACCATTAATAACTAACTGGCAACTTAATTGGCCACAAGGGCCAAATGAGGGCCCACTACACCTGAGGGGCCACAAGGGCCAATCCTGGTAATATAAAGGGTCAGTTAACCATTAATTATTAATTATCATTATTAGTAATTACAAGTAGACCAGGCATCACTAACTGGCATCTGTGTATTGGAAAAGTCACACACATACCAGGATGGCTCTGTGTGTATGTGTGTGTGTGTGTGTGTGCGCGTGTGTAAGTGTCCGTTGCCATGGTAATTAATGGCCTAGGTGTACCCCTCCTCTCCCGCCTCTCCTCTCAGGTCAGCTCAAAGGAGGCAGCTGAATTTGATGGAAATGTCCCTGTCAAACTCCTCAATTTTACAGCCATGCCTTTCACCAAATAGCCAAAACATTGCAATGGGAAGAAAAAGGAGGTTCTCCCAAACACACACATATCATTTTTGTCTGAAAAAAATTCTGATAAATTGCCCAAATCATTGTGCAAGAAACAGTCTCCTCAGCCATTTTCCTGAAATTTCTCATCTCATCTGTATTGGAGTAAATGGGGAATTTTTGGGGTCTCCCTTCCTTTTGAGGTCCTATGAGCCAGCTGTCTTGGGTTGTTGGCTTTCAAACCTGCATTAATCCGACCTCCACAAATTTTCCTACATTCGGATATACAAATTGTGTATATTGACTGCTAGCCATGGGAGTAGCTCCAATTTGTTCAGAAAAAAAAAAAAAAAGATTATTTTTCATTATTTTTCCTCTACACTCTACTGAGATCCTCTCCACTCTAGCCACGAACATTCCATCTCCATTTGACTCCATTATAAATGCAGAAATCATCTGAAAAGAGCATAAAACTTAAATCGCCAAAACTGAAAAACCGTAAAAGATACAAAAGAGCATACCAAAGGAGATGATGGGATTGGGACCTGTTCAAAGTTTAAATGGAGTCTCTAGCTGAAAGTATGCAAAAGCAGTAGGCTTTGAAAGTGGAGTGGGTTAAAGAGAATTTGAAAATTTCCCCATACATTTAAATGGGAAAAAAGTTTAAAAACCTTAATAGTTTAAAATGTGTAAAGAGTAGAAATGAGAAAAGTCATTCCAATAATGTCCTGAACGAGCTGAATGTTCTGATAGTTGAATGGTTTAAATAGCACAAAGTATGCAGAAGGAGTAACGGTCCAAAAAATGTACAGAAGGTGAAATAAGAACAAGAATAAAGAAAAGAAGAACAATAGTTTGGATGCATAAGCATCCACACTAATTATAGTATATATCAGTATATTGTATCATATTATGCAATACTATAATTCAGAATTTGTTTTCCTCCTCCCTCTTATGACCTCCTTTTTTAAATTTTTTTCATTTTCTTTCCCTCTGTCAGTTCTAAAAAAACGCTTTCTGGAATTACATAGAGCTGGTCTAAATATCACAGAGGATTTATATGCAAATGAGCTACACTCTCACAAAGGCAATACCATGGAGATGCAACCACTCAAGAGTTTCAAAACCGCTTTTAAATGAAACTTGCTGCATAGAGGGTGATTGGCTGCCATATCCATCTCTCCAAGAGCTGTACACCTCCAGGGCCCTCAGGCATGCCCGTAATTTGTGGCCAACTCCTTTTACTCTGGACACAGACTTTTTGATACCCTCCCCTCTGGCAAGAGTCAAGAACAAGAACAAAACCTCACATTTCAAGAACAGTTTCTTCCCCTCTGCTGTCAGCATCATGAACAATGCTCCGGCCCTTCCCCCTCCCCCACCCCCGGCATGACACAGGCTCTTATCCAGCCCAAGAGTCTGAGGACATTATATTATGTTAGAATCCATTATGTTAGAATCCATGGTGTATGCAGTTCTAACTTAAAAGTTCTAACTTTTTAAGGTAAATACAGCAGATTTTGTACATTTCATGTTTTGAACAAAAAAATCATAATAAATCACTAAGATGACCCACAGAGCTGAAATCTTTTCTGCATATCCACTGAATTGTGACAGAGGTTTGCCTCACTGCAACTTTCAGAAGTTCGTCACTATATTTTTAGAATATGCAAAATCCATTCATATCTATATCTCCACAAGTCTTTGTTCAAATGCTACAGAAATTGATATAGACATTCTCTGGATACTAGATCTCACATGTTTTGGTTTAACGGTGAGCCCTAAGTGATATTCAGTCTTTTATTGTAATTTGCACTGTATGCACAACATTTTCTAATTCATCAAATTTTTTTACCAAATGTCACCAAAATATTTGACAATTTTCAAAATCTGCATTATGATAAAAACACCAAAAATACTTCAAGTTTGAAGATTGACAAACCATTGCCTCAAGTTGTCAGGTGTGTGAGAAGAGATGTCTTCCTAGTGGTCAGTGAGTAAGTCACCTGGTCTTTGGATACAAAGGCTGAGGGTTTTGACCTCCCTGTATCTGCCCTCTGCAGCTCACTTATCCTGTACTACTTCATCACCTGGTGGGTGGAGTTGAAGAGGTTGCCAGGAAACTGAACCTTGGGTATTTTTGATTGTTGTAGTTGGCAAGAATCAGCTCCCTGGGTTATTTGTTCAGTTCTAATAGGTGGCTGACTACGAATGTTAAGAGTTCAATTCCTGCTTGTGACATCCTGCAGGTGGCCTGTATTATTACATTTTCCAGGAAGTTTTGCCACTTTTCACATAGGAGCTCTATCAGTGTATGAATGAATAGAAATGCAATGCATTTCAGTTCTGCAAAAATATTGGAAAAATGTTCAATACAAATGCTACTGAGCAAAATACAGTCTTACTGAGGGTCACAAGTCATATTTGGTTTTGATACACTGTAACAAAAGTTCTTCCCTCTGTTTTTCTGCAGCTGGTATGGTAACCATCAGAAGGAGCAGTGTACCAGTGGGAACATCAGACATAGATTTGGACTGCCTTACCAACAACCAGGTAATACATCCTGGACACAGACTTTTACACACACACACACACACACTTCTCAGTTTTACAAGATGCTCCAAAGATGTTCCAACATGTGAGGCAACAAAAAATAAGCTGTGAAAATAAAATGTAATAGCCTGAACCATGCAGAAAATAACTGCTGCATTGAAATCTGAATTACTTGGCTCTGTAAACCTTTACGTGGAGATTTTCATATACTAAGGATAGCCTTTTGAGTGGGTGGCTTGTGGTTTTTAAGTTATCATTTCATTGTAGTTTAGCCTGTAAAATATCATTACCTCACTGATAATCTAAAAACTAGAGAAGCACAAATTTCTTGGCCGTACATCGGTATTGATATTCATTATAGTTGATCATCAACCATCAGCCTACTGGCATATATATGGTTACATTGACCAATGGCAGGGACTGATGGTTTTGTGTTACATCGATTTTGCTCAGGTTGCTCAGGTTGCTGAGTTCTAGACTAACAGCTTCCTGTTGTTTTGGGGACAATAGAAATATTTTGAGAAAGAGAGGTGAGAACCTGGGACATCTTCAGAACAAAAAGGGCATAGCTAAGTCACGATCAACGCATCAGGGGATGTCTGTAATTACAGATAAAATACATTGCATATAATAATAAATAGGTATTAAAGGAATCTCAATACATCACATAACAGGACAATAGTTCGTGATAGGCTAGCACCTGTGATAACAATAAGATACTAAATATGGATAAGATGCATTGAATGAGAACCAATAATACCTTTTGATGTAGGAGAATCTATAATTCTAAAAATATATATTACAGCAACCTAGTTTGGGCAACTCTGATAGCTATTTGATTCTGAATGGGAAAAAGTGAGTGAACTGTTTGTTAGTGAGAGAGGTGTGATTATTTTTGGGAAAATTTTGATATTATCCTTTGTATTGAGTCCTGATCTGATACTAATATTTTTCTAGATAATACAGCTGCATAGTGCACACTTCAAGTACATTATAGTCATTAAAATCAATGCATTGTATATGCTTGACAACTAAATTGCTCTGCAATGCATAAAAAAAAAAAACCTTCATCCAAGCTGTTCCTTTTTTTTTTGGCAACCCCTCATTGTACAGTCCCCTAATTACTAAGTATTTACCTAATAATTAGTTGGTAATTTATAGTGTATTATTGGGTAATTACCATTGGCAATAAGTAGGTAAATACAAAGAAACCACAACTGAAATGCCAAGAAAAACCTCCACTATTACTGATTATCCAGTCACCGTAGTTGTGAGTGGTTAATGTTGGCACTACCTCTGATACTACGAAGAAAGTACGTGAGAATTCAAAAGAAACACCTTCCTATTACCCATCAATTCAAATTACAAGTGCAGTTATCCAGGTTTTGTTAGTAACAACAACCTAGTAAGTTTTATCATGTACTACCACAGTATTAAGATAGTATTTTCCAACTAATTACTTTTTCTTAGAAAGATATTTTTTATGGCTACATCAGTACTTACCAGGTGACAACAGGTTGTGTTTTCATTAATCTAACTAATAAACGCTCGTCTATCACACCAATTCATGGTGGAAAATAATACATGACACATCGAGCGATGGTAAAAATCAAGAAACGGACTCAAAGGATGCAAGACAACCTGCCAAATGAGCTAGCCGTCTGGACCGAGCTAATATTAGCTCCATGGATGCCTTTGCAGAAGGCCAACGGAGGAATCCTCATCGTCCATCCTGGAGGCTTTTAGGTAAATGGACAGGTCAATGAACACGAGGTTTGATGACTTGGAGACATCCCTTGCTGGGGTAAAAGCTGCCATAGCTGAATCGTTAGCTTGGAAGAAACACAAGGGGAACATGATGCGCGCATCACAGAGCTGGAGAAAAGAGAATAAAAACAAACTTTTGAAAGCTAAATTCAGTGATCTTGAGGGCCGATCAAGTTCTGCCTGAGAAGATTGAGAAGGGCTCTCCCACCGTATTTGTGTCAAACCTGCTACCTAAACTTCTGGGCATTCATAATTTTCTCCACAGAGTCAAAGTGGACTGGGCTCACCGTGTTTGCCCAGCGGGCAATAGAATGTGCATCATGATCCCCAAGATACACCATGACCCAGTGAAAGAGATGATCATGCAAGTAGCCCATAATAAGGGCCACTTAAACTACAAGGGATGGCGCATCAACATCTACCCAGACCTCACAGCAGACGTGATCAAAGACCACAAAGAGCTTGAAGAGCTTGAGCTAAAGTGTTTGATTCACCACAAGAGGCAAGCACATACGTCAGCGAACACATACGAATCGCTACAACTGGAGCCACAGCTTAAATGGTCAGCAGCAACACATTTGGAATGTGTTCTGGCGACTTATGAGAGTGACAGCATCAGCAAAGTTTTTTTTAATTTATTTTTTTTATCTATGACTTATTGTATGGACCAAATGACCGGTAAAGTGTATGACCGCATATTATATTGTTACTGTTACAGTGTTCAAATTTGCATTATGTTTCAACTGATTTTGGATACCTACTCAATACTCGGGACACTGTAATTGTAACTGGTTTCTATTGACTGACACTCTTTATCTCAAACTAATTTATATGAAAAACATTTTTTTTACTGATATAATGTGATAATTTCTCAAACTTGAAGTTTGGGGTACTTACATATTGCCTTTCAAATAGTAGAAAAATAGAGCATTTTAATAATTGTTTCACTATGCAAGGGTAATGTGAAACTGAAATTGAATTTTTTTTTTGCTAGTAGCTCAAAAGATTTATGTATAGGCCCATTGCCCAGCAGTTCCACCATAATGGGGAAGGAGGGAGAGTAGGGAATTGTATATTTTCTGTTAGTTTTATGTGTTGTACTCAGAATGTTTTGCTGGTTTCTTGCATTTTTGTGATATAGAGATGTCAACCCCGCCAAAAGAGCTAAAGTATATTCTCATCTACAGGACCTACAGGCTGATATTATGTTTCTACAAGAGATGCATATTAAACACACAGAAATTGAGATGCAGTTGACCTTTCAGTCATTTTTTCAGCAAAAGCACAAGGTATGGCTTTATCAATAAGTAATAATATTCTTTTCCAACATATGTCCACCAAAACTAATTAAATGGTCGCTTCCTGATTGTCATTGGCACTGTTTTGACTCTTCATGTCACCTGTATTCTAGACGCATTTATGGAGGTCTTCCACACGCCCTATTAGCCCTCTAGATTCTACGGTTGTCCAAAATAATCTGATGAAATCAATAAACCTTGTGGACATTTGGAGAATGCAGCACCCAGCTAAAAAAACATTACTTTCTTTTCACAAGTTCACAGGACCTATACGAGGATTGATTATTTCCTGACAGATTCTAAACTGACACCTGCCATCTCCTCATCAAAGTATCATAATTTTTTGATCTCAGATCACAGTCCTATTACTATAGGCATTGATGTTGGAAGAAGGCCAATTACAATTGCTGGTTTAACTCAAACCTACTCAATGATGAAATATTCTTTGAAAAATGTTTAGTTGCTATTAAGGATCTTGTAGCTTTTAATGATACAGGGGATGTTTCGGATACAACTTTGTAGGAAGCCCTTAAAGTGGTAATAAGAGGATTTGTCATTTCATATAAAGCTACACAAAAAAAGCTAAGGAGAAACAGATTAGCAGAAATAGACCAGCAGCTTGCCTTGCACGAAAACTAGTACAGGGAGACATCATCTCCATCTACACTCAAAGAGAAAATAAAATTAAAACTTGAATATAACAGCATTATGCGGGCAACATCACCACATTGGCCGTATTACAAACAACAATGAGAGTTTATGCTGGGAGGAAATCAACAATCTTGCAGAGTGGTGCACAGAGAACAACCTACTGCTTAACGTCAGTAAAACCCAGCAGCTGATTGTTGATTTTAGAAAGACACACATCCCTGTCTACATCACTGGAGCTGAGGTGGAGCAGGTGAACAACTATAGGTTCCTTGGAATCGTTATCACTGAGAACCTATCTTGGTCGTCACAAATCACCACCCAGATTAAACCGTGTATATCATGCGGGTGATATAAACTGCCCAGAACATCCCTGGTTCCCATCTACAGCGCATCAGGGACCTCGGTGAACTGAGGTGTCTGCACAGAGACCAAAACATACTGAAAGACAGCAGCCACCCCAGCCACAGCCTCTTTACCCTGCTGCCATCTGGAAAAAGAAGATATCCTTCAATATCTCCTCTCTTTCCCACTTCCTACGCTAGACCTGAACACACATAATGAGCTTAACAAAGAAATATCACTACAGGAAGTCCTCAGCGTGATAAGAGACTTCCCAAGTGGCAAGGTATCTGGCCCTGATGGCCAGAGTATAGAGTCATTATACAATGCAAATATTTCTTTAATTCAGAAAAAAGTAAAGAGGAAAGTGATCTGTCATCATATCGACCCATAGCCCGTCTTGGTAGTGACCTGAAGATTTTTACTAAAATCTTAGCTAAGAGATTGAATAAGCATATATCAACAATAATACACCCAGATCAGGTGGGTTTTAATCCCAGAAGATGTTCAGTTTTTAATGTTCAGAGACTTCCAAATGTTGTATACAGTGAACAGATTGAGCCAAAGTCTGCTGTCCTTGCACTTGATGCACACAAGGCGTTTGACCAGGTCGAATGGAAGTATATGCTGCTAAATATAGAGGAGTTGGCTTAGGTAAGAATTTTTGCTTATGAACAGAGATGCTCGATGCCTACCCAACTGCGTCAATCCTACTAATTCTGAGAGATTGCCACCTTTTAAATTACATTGGGGTGTCTGGTAGGGTTGCCCTTTGAGCTGTTGCCCTTTGCTGTTTGCCATATGCATAGAACCTCTGGCTATCAACATCAGAAATAACCAGATCTCGGAAAACTTGATCATCACAGGTCTGTATGCTGATGATATAATGTTGTTTCTCTCACACTCTGAGCAATCTGTTCCACCACTGCTGGACCTCATTAAACAGTTTGGAAGGTTGTCTGGATATACCATAAAATGGCAGAAGTATGAATTTATGCTCTGAGTGAAGATCGAGATCCTGATTTTCTTCGCAATCTTCCAGTTAAAGTTGCTGATCATACTGATCATGATTTAAGTTAAACTATAAAGTAATGATTAATAAACTTAAAAATGAATAAAAAATATTGAATATTGGTAAACACCTCCCCTGTCAGTGATTGGCCTTGTATGCATTTCAAAATGTACCCATTTTTCTGCCTAAAAGCTTTTTCAAAACACTGGATTCAATTACTATGCCTTTTATTTGGGGACACGCAATGCACTGTATAGGCAAAAAGCATATTTGCAAACATAGAGTCTCGTGTGGGCTGGCTCTGCTTGTGTTCCAACAGCAGCCAGCCTGAGCCTTGGTCTACTGGCAGGACACTTACCCTGAGGAGCCTAAAGGCACAACCCTTCCATGGGTGTCTATAGAACAGGACATTAGTGACAATTCTCTACCTGCTCTACTCCATGCAGCAAGAAAACCTCCTGGATCATTAATTTCCATGTTTTAATTGCTAGTGGATGGTAGATAAAACAGCGCCCCATATACAGAGATTGTATCCCCTCCGCAGCAGCCCCAGGTTCGATTCTGGCCTTGGCCCTTTGCTGCATGTCGCCCCCTCTCTCTTGCCCCCATTTACGCTCAAACTGTTCTGTCCATTAAAGGCAATAAAAGCCAAAAAAATAATCTTCAAAAAAAAAAAAAATTCTGCTCTTAACCCTCTGAGCCCTAACCTGTTCTTACCTAGTTTTGGTTCGCCTGGACTTTTTTTTGGCATGTTTACCACTGTGTTTCATCACCTTTCCTTTTAACAACACTCAATAAGCATTTGGGAACTGAGGACACTAACTGTTGATGCTTTGTAGGTGGAATTTTTTCCCATTCTTGCTTGATGTACAACTTGCTCAACAGTCCGGCATCTCCGTTGTGGTATTTTGCACTTCATAATGCGCCACACATTTTCAGTGGGAGACAGGTCTGGACTACAGGCAGGCCAATCTAGTACCGACACTCTTTTACTACGAAGCTACGCTGTTGTAACACGTGCATAATCAGGCTTAGCATTGTCTTGCTGAAATAAACAGGGACGTACCTGAAAAAGACGTTGCTTGGATGGCAGCATATGTTGCTCCAAAACCTATATGTACCTTTCAACATTAATGGTGCCATCACAGATGTGCAAGTTACCCATGCCATGGACACTAACACACCCCCATACCATCACAGATGCTGGCTTTGCACTGATAACAGTCTGGATGGTCCTTTTCCTCTTTGGCCGGAAGGACATGACACCCCTGATTTCCAAATACAATTTGAAATGTGGACTCATCAGACCACAGCTGTGCAACGTTGTGACGAACCGGTTATCTGACAATGGTGTTCCGAAGTGTTCCTGAGCCCAAGTGGTAATATCCTTTACAGAATCATATCGGTTTTTAATGCAGGGCCATCTGAGGGATTAAAGGTCACGGGCATTCACTGGTTGGTTTTCGGTCTTGTCGCTTAGATTGCTCCAGATTCATTGAATCTTTTGATGACTGTATATGATGAAATCCTGAAATTCCTTGCAATTGTACGTTGAGAAAAGTTGTTCTTAAACCATCCATCCATCCATTTTCTTCCGCTTATCCGGGGTTGCGGGGGCAGCAGCCTAAGCAGGGAAGCCCAGATTTCCCTCTCCCCGGCCACTTCGTCCAGCTTGTCCCGGGGGACCCCGAGGCGTTCCCAGGCCAGCTGTGAGACATAAGCTGTGTCCCAATTCAGGGTCTGCATCCTTCGGAGGCTGCATTCAAAGGCCGATTACGTCACAGCGCTGCGCGACGGCTGTCCCATTTGGTCACAAGTCGAAGGCTCCTCCTTTCGCAGCCCACAAATGCGTCCTCCTTTTCCCTCTGTTTGGAGGACACATCGCTACTATCCTTCGCGGCCTTCCATTTCCCAAGATTCCTTGCGCGCCCGCGATCTTCAAAAATAATGGCAGCAGAGAGCGGAGATCGGAGCGTTGATTTAACTTAATGTGGGTTTTTACTCATTTGAAAATCAAACGCCAGATATGTTAAACTTAGAGGGACATTAAAATCTCATAATTTCATTCATAATACGTGACGTTAGTAATGCTAACATGTAGCCACCTAGCAGCCCCGCAGCAGCGGAGAGCTCCATCTGCAGCAGCGGAGAGCTCCGCCCGCTGACGGAGGCTCTACTGCGCGAAAAATCAGCTTCCGACGCGGACAGAGGCACTTGTCCTCCTCCTCCAGCAAAATTTAAATAAAAAGTAAATTTTAAAAATACAATGATTTCTTTTCTTTTTAGCCCCCCCCCCCCCCCTCTCTCTGGCCTTGACAGCAGGAAGCTGATGTGGGGGTAAGGGTGGGAACATCTGGTGACGCAACCAGGAAATCCTCCGAAGGCTAGACTGTCCCAATTAACAACCGTTAATGCAGCCTTCGGAGGTGCCTCCGAAGGAGTCGCCTCCGAAGGCTGCGTAGGCTGCGTCCTCCGAAGGATGCAGACCCTGAATTGGGACATAGCTATAGTCTCTCCAGCATGTCCTGGGTCTTCCCGGGACTCTTCTGGGCCTCCTACCGGTGGGATGTGCCCTGAACACCTCACCAGGGAGGCGTCCTGGAGGCATCCTAATTAGATGCCCGAGCCACCTCATCTGGCTCTTCTCAAAGCGGAGGAGCAGCGGCCCTACTCCCATGCACCCTCAAGGACCCTGCAAAGGGTCCAGAGCTGGTCCACAGTTCCACGACCAGGGCGAAAACCGCATTGCTCCTCCTGAATCCGGGGTTTGACTATCCAGCGGACCCTCCTCTCTAGTACCCCCGAACAGACCTTACCAGGGAGGCTGAGGAGTGTGATCCCCCTGTAGTTGGAACACACCCTCCAGTCCCCCTTCTTAAAAATAGGGACCACCACCCCAGTCTGCCAAAGGCACTGCCCCCGATGTCCACGCAATGTTGCAGAGTCGTGTCAGCCACAACAACCCCACAACATCCAGGGCCTTGAGGAACTCAAGGCGGACCTCGTCCACCCCCAGGGCCCTGCCACCGAGGAGCTTTTTGACCACCTCGGCAACCTCAGCCCCAGAGATAGAGGAGCCCACCCCCAAGTCCCCAGGCTCTGCTTCCTCACCGGAAGGTGTGTCGGTGGGATTGAGGAGGTCTTCGAAGTATTCCTTCCACCGATCCAGAACTTCCCAAGTCTAGGTCAGCAGCGCCCCGTCCTCACCATACACAGTGTTGACAGAGCACTGCCTCCCCCTCCTGAGATGCCGGATGTTGTTCCAGAACCTCTTAGAACCCGTCCTGAAGTCTTTTTCCATGGCCTCACCTCACCCGGGTTTTCACCTCGGCAACCGCCACCGCTGCATTCTGCTTCTTAAACTGTTGGACTATTTGCTCATGCAGTTGTTCACAAAGTGGTGAACCTCGCCCCATCTTTGCTTGTGAACAACTGAGCCTTTCGGGTATGTTCCTTTTATACCCAATCATGACACTCACCTGTTTCCAATTAACCTTTTCACTTGTGGAGTGTTCCAAACAGGTTTTTTTTAAGCATTCAACTTTCCCAGTCGTTTGTTACCCATTTCCCACCTTTTTTGGAACATGTTACAGAGATCAAATTCAAAATGAGTGAATATTTGCAAAAAAACAATAAAGTTTATCAGTTTGAACATTAAATATCTTGTCTTTGCAGTGTATTAAATTGAGTATAGGTTAAAAATGATTCGCAAATCCTTGTATTCTGTTTTTATTTACATTTTACGCAACGTCCCAACTTCATTGGATTTTGGGGTTTGTACATTATTTGGTTATGGCGAAAAGATAAATGGCTGCCATGGCCACCACAAGACGTTTTTGCAATGGCTCCATTTCTGAAAATGTTACAACGGTATCAGCTATCAACCATCATGTATTGGTGGAATATTTATGTAAATATGGGTTTCGCTCAGACTTTAACAATTGATGCATCCTTTTTTAAAACACTATACTTTCCTATGCTGACCCAGATTCTGAGCTTTGTGCCTCACTATGTTTTGGTTGTTGATAATGTTAGAAATACTGTATATGCAATTTGAAATTGTTTTTGTTGCACTTTTAAATTGACCTGAATTGAATCATCACCCAAATTCCTAAAATTCACTGTAATATGTAAATGTTATCACAGTGGTATTAACAGTATGGTTGTCTTTGTTTTTCATTCTAATTTTTCCTTTCAATATTTCAGTGTGTGTATGTGTGGTTTATGCATTTGCAGCAGATGACCCAGAGCCTACTGGACACAAAGACAGATGGCTTGCTGGCATTACCACCTGGTGAAATCAGACCTCCGTGCAAACTGATCGACAGAACACACCATGTCACTGAGAAAGTCACCCAGGTTAGTTTAAATGGTGTGGCAATCTTATGATTCAGTTGTTTCTGAAGGGGTCCACTTTGCAGACCCCTAAAGATGAAATGAGATCATTACACATGGACGGATGTGTGGGAAGAAGCAGTACAGTCCAGCTGAGTGACTGTAGGAGATGTTTCATTAATCCATTTTTAAGAGTATACATTTCCTTGGCAAAAAAAAGCAGCTTATCAAGCAGTGTGCATTTCAGAGAAGGAAGTGACTGTCAGGGCTAGTGGTAGGACCCAAAAGCAACACAGGGACCGGACAAAGTCTTTCAGGGGCTTTATTAGCACAAACGGAGCAATTCACAGTCTCAACAAAGTCAAAAGGAATGAAAGTCCACTTCGGTGATCCGCCAAGCCGAACCTTAGAGCTGGCCGAACAGATGACGTGGTTTGGGCAGGGAACCCACCAGAGGAGCAGAGCAGGTGAGTCAAGCAGAGCAGTCGAATCCACCCCAACAATGGCAGATCTCGCTGGAGAGCAGGCTCGCTGAATTCCTCCCCTTCTCAGGGGCAGCAGGAAGGAGGAAGGCCCAGATCAAACTCAGTGTCGAGAATCAGAAGGCAGGTCGGATCACCGGGGCAGAGACAGAGCAGGTTAGTCGGGGACAGACAGAGTCGGCAACAGGCAGGCAGGCAGGCAGGCAGGCAGGCAGGCAGGCAGGCAGGCAGTTCAGAGAAGGAGTGACATGCTTTTAGTGGGTAGACTCAGTAAGAAGAGACATGTTTTTTTCTTAATAGTAATGGTAAAAACAGTACTAACTTCTTTGGCTATAAGGTTCCAAAACTGTGGGATGTATTTGCATTGCCAAACAAGATGAAAGTATTTCCCTTAGTCTTTCTGACATTTAACACAAAGGGAGTCACAGTCTGCTCTCCTACTTACTTGCTGCTCTGGTATTTTCCACTCACCCCGCCACTGCTCCACCAGTCAGCCACTCCCACCTCATCAACTCATCTCTTTCATCTGGACTCTCAGCTACAACTCATATGTAATCAAACAAGTATATAAGCTTCTCACACATTGCTTCTCACACACTGCTTGTTCTTCATGCTCACACGCAAGACTTTCCAAGCGCTCTTCCTTGGACTGATCTCCCATTGCCAGCCCTGCCTGCCCCTGACCTATCTGCCTTGCTGTTCTTGTGGTAAATGCCTTAGCCTTCTTTGACCAGAAATTCTGCCTCATCACTTCCTAGTTTCTGTTTGCATGTTTTTGGGGCTGTTTGGCATTCTGCTGCAAGCACATAGCTGTGTGAGCCTCCCTGTTTCTCTACCTGTGGATTCCTGTGTCAGAGACTCTTGTCTGTTCACCTCATCAGTCAAACAGTCCCCGAATTAACTGGTGTGTGCATGTGTGCATGTGCGCAGACTCACCTCGCTTCACTCACTTACTGGTCAGTTCACACCCCAGTCCTGGTCTCCAAACTCCTCCCAAGCCCCGGAGGCCCTTAACCTAAGCATTCACTTAAACTGTATTGCTACACACTTGCTTGCCTCTGAAGCTGCTGAAGCTCAAAGTAAAAGTAAATACCAGCTATTCCTGTGGTCTGATTTGCTGCATTTGGGTCCAACACACACACCTGTTTCATTGAGGTGACAGATTAGAATCCATTTTATTTCAGATAAGGTAATATGTGTAACATATGAAGAATTTTATATTTGAGATTTGCTCTAACACAATTCACCGCTTCTTTAAAATCATCCTCCATGTATGCATTGTCATTTGGACTGGATATTGTCCATACATAGTAAATTCCTAGAATATAGCAATGTGTAAAAAGCTGAAATTAAATGATGGGCATTTTTGATTCAGCAAAATTATTCTATATTATTGTATTTAAGGTTGCCAGTTTGACTGAGTGCAGCTGCTGGCAACCAACACACTGAGACACCCAGTGCTTGAGGTCTCTAGCAGCATAATGCAATGTATGTGTAATATTGTGTCAGGTGTAACTGGGATTATGTGAAGTGGCACATCTGATGTTGTTTTTGTTTAGACTTATGTGTTTTGGTGTGATAATTTTTTTTATTGTAACTGTGGAGCCATTATCTGTGCAGCGTTGAGATCAAGACAAATTTCTCTATGAGGACAATTAAGTATATTGTATGTGTTTGGTGGTTAAGGTAGGGAGTGCTTGTTATCTATGAGGGGGGAAGGGGTGCTACAAAACTGGTAAGGCATTTTGGATACAACATAAGATGGAGACGTGCCAAATGGGTCTTACGGGTAACGCTATTGATGTCATTACCTGCATGGGAGATAATAGTGTGTTTGTGCCCTTGCCACAGCAACCCTGCCACTACATTTTGCTGCACCTCCCAGTGGTCATTCAGCATCTTGAGTTCTGTCACACAGCTCTCTGCACACTGCTGCAGGTGAGTTTAAACACACACACACACATACACAGCTTGTAGATTTTAAGACATTCTATACTTTGACTATTTTTAGAAATATTTTTACATTTTGTTTCCATGGCATAATTATTATTATTTTTATACACACTACACTACACTGACATATTCTATACTTTGACTTTTTTTTTTTTAAATATATTTTTAAATGTTGTTGACATACTAAACTATATATATATATATATATATATATATATATATATATATATATATATATACCGAACCCCGTTCCCGGTTGGAACGCGGTTTGGTCTGGGCGGGGGCCCTTCTGTGCGGAGTTTGCATGTTCTCCCCGTGTCTGCGTGGGTTCTCTCCAGGGTCTCCGGTTTCCTCCCACAGTCCGAAGACATGCCGCTCAGGTTGAATGGTGACTCTAAAATTTCCCTTGGGTGTGATTGTGAGCGTGTGTCGTATATGTGTCGGCCCTGCGATGGTCTGACGAACTGTCCAGGGTGTACCCTGCCCGATGACAGCTGGGATTGGCTCCATTTTTTCAGATTTTTATGACATGCTCTTTTCTCTTTTTTTTCTTGTTTTTTGACAAACTATACAATGATGTTTTTTTGTACTTCTGTGAGATACTATACAATAATTTTTCAATTATTGTGATGACATGCAATACTATAACTTTTTCTTCATTTTAATGACATGCTCATGACCCCCAAATGACAACATGAAACCTTTTGCATCTTATGAGCCTGAGAAAAGGACTTTTGTTTTTGCCAAGCACCCAGGCAAGCTGGAGAGAGGCTTCAGTAGCTCTCTCCTGCTGTGTCATAGCTCTCACAAAAAACTTGTTGAAGTTTTGTTGTCCTCGCCTCAGTATTCGAAATGTCTTTGTGTCATAGTGGTGTGTGACATTTCAACCCGTTTCCTCTAACTCTCAGGTGCAATTTTCACAACAGCAGGGATAATCAATTTGCTAAAATTAAACCTGCCAGCCTGGGTGTAAAGTTTCTAAAATGTAGTGGTATGAAGTTGAAGTAAATGAAGGCACATTACATTTAAAGTAGCAGAAAATGCAAATACTCAAGTAAAGTGCCAATACCTCGTGTAACGTGTACTACAGTGCTGTACTAGAATAAATGTACTTCATTTCACTCCACCAATAATGGAGTTAGAGCGCACTCGGCTGGAAAAACTACATAATGAAACTATCTGGTTACCCAAGCATAGTTTTCTGCATTTTTATGGTCTGCAAAAAAGTTTTCTTATTGGTGCATTTTGGAAAAAATATATCTGCTGATGCTGATATGCTCCAAATTTGCTGTGAAAGGGTAAAATTGGCTGATAGTATTAGTGAACCAATAAATGGGTTGGACTCTATAATGACGACCCCCCCCCCCCCCCCCCCCCCCCCCCCCCCCCCCCCCCCCCACACACAGACAGACACGCAACTTTTTTTACAATATACTATGCTATGACTTTTTTGTATTTACATGACTATATATAGAACTTTCTTTGCATTTGCAGCACATACTATACTATGACTATGAAATTTTTTTTCACTTTTATGACATACTATACAATAATTTTTTCTGATTTTTGTTACATACTTTACAATGACTTTTTTGCATTTTGATGACATGCTATACTACTTTTTGCATTTTTAAGACTCAGTATAACATGACTTTTCTTACGTTTTTATGTTATACTATGTTATGAGTTTCTATAATGTACTAGACAATGAGGTTTTTCTCCATTTTTGTCATATACTATTTTATGATTTTTTTCATCACATGAATTAAAATTTTCTGATTGTTATGACATGCAATATTTTGGCTTTTTGTCTATTGTAATGAGATGCTATACTATAAAAATAATATATTTTCTGCATTTTAATCACATACTATGTTGTGATGTTTTCTCCTTTTTAACACATACTGTACTATAATTTGTTTATTTTTATTTTTAAGACATTCTGTAATACCAGGTTTTATTTGGCACTGTCAAAAAACTACACCATGAGACTTTTCTCCTTTTATAATATATTATAGTATGACTTTTTTTCCTGAATGACATTCAGTATTATGACATTTCTCCCCTTTTACTACGACTTCAACTTTGTTTTCATTATGACACTTTACTCAGACTTTTTATTTTTATTATGACATACCATAGTGACTTAGAGACTTTTTTCTGATTTTGATGATCTTTTTGCATTTTTTTAAGATTAGGTTTTTTTTGTTGTTATTGTTGTTGTTTTTTTGCCTTTAATGATATGATAGTGTTAAGTGTGAAAGGGAAAGAGAGAGGGGATAACATGCAGCAAAGGGTCCACGCTGGAATCAAATCCTGGGCTGCTGCGGCAAGGTCATAGCCTCTGTACATGGGTTGCCTGCCCTACCAACTGAGCTACTGTGTGCACCACCTTTTTGCATTTTGGTGACATACTTACCTACTAATTACCTACTATGACATACTGATTTTTAAGACATGCTATACTATGACTTTATACCACTTTTATAATAAATAAAATTTATAGTGTTAAGTTTTTTGTCTTTGTGTATTTTGATGACGTACTGTACTTTCTTTTTTTTATTAAAATTGACGTATATGTAAAAATATTTGACATGATGCTATGACTTTTTCTTTGAATTTTGATGACAAAGTATACTACACCTTTTTGGTATCTAATAAAATACTTTACTGTGCTGTTTCTTAGTGTGTCTTATTTTATCATTTTTTGAAACAAACTGCAGTGTTTCTCACAGAATGACAGTGTATGCATGGAACGTGGAGCATCTCAATAGTTCCCGGAAGTAGCATTAATTGCTAGCAGCACAGTGGAGTTACAGCAGAGAAGACCATTTCTGATGGGCTTTGAAGGGTAGGACGTCTTCGTTTTTTATATTATCAGCATATTTTAGCTAAATTAACATTTGCATTCAAGCATGATATTGGATTATCAGCTGCTAAATTAGTAGATTTACGAAGCAATTCTATTAAGCAAAACTATTACAATGAGGAAATGTGAATGAAGGTAGAATCATCTTCTGGTTGGCTCCCCTCGTTATTGGCTCTCCTTCCGGCATGGCATCATCTTTAGATTGGTCAACCTCAAGGACAATCCCTTATTAGGAATTGTTTTTCCCTGCTGGGTGTCCTGTTGAACAACATCATAGATACCACACATCCACGCCCTTTTGACCCACATCCATTCCGCACATCTCCTCCTCATATCTCCACATATCAAGTTCTCCTCACGTCATGCTTTCACTCACACTACTGACCCCAAAGGTTAGATTGTCATTCAGAACGTTAAACTGTTATCCAGAACATTGAGTTATTGCGATAATATATCTTGTCTTCTTGTAAGGAATAAACATGACCACATAAGGAATAAACAAGAAATAAGGAATGAACATGAACATGAACATTGCATCATATACTTACATACTCCAACATTACACAGCCTAATTGAGGCTCTCCTCTGGAGCGCAGTCAGTCATTTTCTGTAACCGCTTGTCCTCCTAAGGGTCGCGGGGGGCTGGAGCCAATCCCAGCTGTCATTGGGCGGAAGGCCTGGACAGTTCGCCAGACCATCGCAGGGCCGACACATGTAGACAGACAACCAGTCACACTCACAGTCACACCTAAGGGCAATTTAGAGTCACCAATCAACCTGAGCTGCATGTCTTTGGACTGTGGGAGGAAGCAGCCGGAGACCCTGGAGAGAACCCATGCAGACACGGGGGAGAACATGCAAACTCTGCATAGAAGGGCCTCCGCCTGGACCGAACCCCGTTCCAATTCGAACAATTCGATTCGAACCAGGGACCCTCTTGCTGTGAGGCAATAGTGCGAACCACAAAGCCACCGTGCCACCCCCCCTCTGGAGCGCAGATCTGACTAATTCATGCATTCACATGCAGTGATTTACACTTTGTATTAAAATCATTCTCTTATATTAACAGTAGTGTGATGAAATAGAACAATGAAGTAGCCTAGACCTTTTTAAACAAAAGATAAAGATTGGACACAGGAACAGGTAGGCTGACAAAGGCTCAAAGTTTGATAAATTAAAAAAAAGGATCAATATTTGTAGGCCTATCATATGAAAGACTATAGACAAAAGCTGAGATTAGCACAGCAAAAGCTAATTTCCAAGTAATTCACTATGATAAGAACAAACTTAACACAACTAGAAGTTTCATAACTGAAGCTGGGGAACAAACATGCCTCATCTCCCAAAGTGGTTTCCCACCCTGGCCTGTAAAGGTATGTCTTTAGCCTGGAGACTCCCTGCACAGGGACAGCACAGGGACAGCACCCTCATCCTGAGTGTCAGCTGCGTGGCCTTTCCCTGTTTCTTATTTTTATTAAACCATATACAAGGCTTCCCAATGGTGTGCTCTTTAATTGCGTAAAATGTTGTAATGTAATTTTTTAAAACTGATAACCTCACATATTTTTTTGTAGTTGTAATCTGTGGTGAATGTAAGACTACTTCTGCTGGCATTACTCTACAATATTTTCCTCATCTGCATGTCAGACAAAGATAAATAAGATACACGTTTTTATTTATATAAACTTGTAGTGTGTGAGTGTGAAGGGGCCCACCATGCACCAATTATAAAGCATTATATATAGCATTTTTAATACTATAGTATGAAGCCTCTATTTGCATTTTTAAGACATATTATACTTTGATTCCATTTTCCATTTTGTATTATGCTTTAATTATATACTATACTATGATTTTCTTGTATTTTTTAATACAAACTCTATTATGACTTTTTTGCTTTTGAATGACATACTATACTATGACTTTTTCTGATTTTTATGACAAATGATACTGACAAATGAATTTTTTGTATTTTTATGACACTTTTTTTCAGATTTTTATGAGATACTTTACTATGACTTTTTTGAATTTTGATGAAATGCTATGCTATTTTTTTTCTTTATTGCATTTTCACCAAGACTTCTTGCAGTGTCAGGACTTCCTATACTATGATGTCTTTCTTCTTTTTGCATTTTGAAGACATATTATACTTTTACTTTTTTGTATTGTACTACTGTGTGATGTTTTATTACATACTATACAATGACTTTTTTCAGATTTTTATGACATGCTCTTTTTCTCTTTTTTTCTTGTTTTGTGACAAACTATATAATGATGTTTTTTCTTACTTTTATGAGATACTATACAATGAAATGGTCAAGTATTGTGATGACATGCAATACTATGACTTTTTCTTCATTTTAATGACATACTGATGATCCCCCCCCCATGTTTTAAGACATACTACACTGTGCCTGTTTTTTTCATTTTTATATAATACAATGATATAATGTTTCTATTACATGTTTTATTGTGCATTTTTTATACAAATGACAACATCAGCAACAGCAGGGATAATTGATTTGCTAAAATTAAACCTGCCAGCTTTGTTATTACAAATGGGTGTAAAGTTTCTAAAATGTAGTGGTATGAAGTTGAAGTAAATGAAGGTGAATTACATTTAAAGTAGCAGAAAAGGTAAATACTCAAGCAAAGTGCCAATACCTCAAACTTGTACTACAGTGCTGTACTTGAATAAATGTGCTTTATTACACTCCGCCAACAATGGAGTTGGAGTGCACTCTGCTGGACAAACTACATAATGAAACCCTCTGTTTACCCAAGCATAGTTTTCTGCATTTTATGGTCTGGCCGGAAAAAAAAGTTTTCTTATTGGCGCATTTTTTTTCTATAATGTACTAGACAATGAGGTTTTGTGGGGGTTTTTTTGTGCATTTTTTAAGATAAACTACACAATGACTATTACAGTAATGTTTTTTTTTATTTTCACTTTTCTCCATTTTTTTCATGTTTTCATCTCATGAATTAACTTTTTTACATATGACATGCCCATTTTTTTTGCACGTTTATGACATACTATACAATGTTTTCTGATTGTTATGACATGCAATATTTTGGCTTTTTTTCTATGATGTTTTCTCCTTTTTAACACATACTGTACTATAATTTATTTATTTTTATTTTTAAGACATTCTGAATGACATTTAATATTATGACATTTCTCCCCTTTTACTACGACTTCAACTTTGTTTTCATTATGGCACTTTACTCAGACTTTTTATTTTTATTATGACATACCATAGTGATTTCGAGACTTTTTTTCTGATTTTGATGATCTTTTTGCATTTTTTTAAGATTATTATTTTTTTGTTTTTTTGTCTTAATGATATGATAGTGTTAAGTGTGAAAGGGAAAGAGAGAGGGGATAAAATGCAGCAAAGGGTCCACGCTGGAATCGAATCCTCGGCTGCTGCGGCAAGGTCTTAGCCTCTGTACATGGGGTGCCTGCCCTACCAACTGAGCTACTGGGTGCACCACCTTTTTACATTTTGATGACATACTACTTACTTACTAATTACATACTTACTAATTACTATGACATACTGATTTTTAAGACATGCTATACTGTGACTTTATACCACTTTTATAATAAATAAAATTAATATTGTTAAGTTTTTTGTCTTTGTGTGTTTTGATGACGTACTGTACTGGACTTTTTTTTATTACAATTGACGTATATGTAAAAATTGTTGACATGATACTATGATTTCTTCTTTGAATTTTGATGACAAAGTATACTACAACTTTTTTGTATCTATTAAAATACTTTACTGTGCTGTTTCTTAGTGTGTCTTATTTTTTTTAATTTTTTGAAACAAACTGCAGTGTTTCTCACAGAACGACAGTGTATGCGTGGCAGCAGAGCCTTTTAAGTTGTGTCATCTCCGTTCACTCCGATGGACAGTTTTTTCACAGCAATGGTGGAATGTGGAGCATCTCAATAGTTCCCGGAAGTAGCATTAATTGCTAGCAGCACAGTGGAGTTACAGCAGAGAAGACCATTTCTGATGGGCTTTGAAAGGGTAGGATGTCTTCGTTTTTTATATTATCAGCATATCTTAGCTCAATTAACATTTGCATTCAAGCATGATATTGAATTATGAACTGCTAAATTAGTAGGTTTACCAAGCAATAACAGATATGCTGACGGAGTAAGCTAATGTTAGTACACTGTACTGTATATACTGTACACATATCGTCAGCCACTAACAGCCTGTTAATTTAAAATGTCCTTCTCTTAAATAATTTAATTTAACACTGGGGAATTAAAGGGGAGAAAATATTTTACAGCTCAGTGTGAGTTACATGTCAGCTTTGTTAAATATAACACGGTGCTTGATAGCAGAGTGCAATTTCAGTATTGGTATGGATGAAGAGTGCATATTTGGGAACGTAAAAAAAAACATTACTGTACACAGAAATTTAAGGGTGAATGTTTTTTAGCTTTGTGATTCTATTGACTCCATTTGTCTTTATTGTTATAGCTTAGCTGATTTTCCATTGATGGCAAAGGGAGGGAAGCTGAAAGACCTGAATGAGATCACTGGGTAAGTCATTTAGAAAAATGAAAGGTACTAGGCTTAATGGGGAATTATTCTAAACACTGATATTATTTTTCACGATAGTGTTATATATGTAATCTTGTTATTGTATATTACAATAGGAGCACTGGGTGCTGGAGGAACTATTTCAAAGCGGGTTATAAAAACACAGAAGGCTCTAGTTTAATGCAGTTCATTAAGATATTAATCCAGAAGAGGGCAATATTACACAGCCTGATGAAGGCTCTCTGGAGCGCAGATCTGACTAATTCATGCATTCACATGCAGTGGTTTACACATTGTATTAAAATCACTCTCTTATATTAACAGTAGTGTGATGAAATAGAACAATGAAGTAGCCTAGACCTTTTTAAACTAAAGATAAAGATTGGACACAGGGGCAGGTAGGCTGACAAAGGATCAGAGTTTGATGAATTACTAAAAAAAGGATCAATGTTTGTAGGCCTATCATATGAAACACTATAGACAAAAGCTGTGGTTAGCACAGCAAAAGCTAATTTCCAAGTAATTCACTATGATAAGAACAAACTTAACACAACTAGCAAAGTTCCATAACTGAAGCTGGGGAACAAACATGCCTCATCTCCCAAAGTGGTTTCCCACCCAGGCCTATAAAGGTATGTCTTTAGCCTGGAGACTCCCTGCACAAGACAGCGCCCTCATCCTGAGTGTCAGCTTCCTGTCTTCTGCAAGCCTTTCCCTGTTTCTTATTTTTATTAAACCATATACAAGGCTTCCCAATGGTGTGCTCTTTGATTGCGTAAAATGTTCTAATGTAATTTTTTTAAAAATGATAACCTCACATTTTTTTTTTTGTAGTTGTAATCTGTGGTGAGTGTAAGACTACTTCTGCTGACATTACTCTACAATATTTCCTCATCTGCATGTCAGACAAAGATAAATGCAATACACGTTTATATATATAATCAAAAAACAGCAACTTGCTCCTTTACCATGGTAGTTGTTTACAGTATTCTTCAAATATTAGCATGTTTTACTTTAAAAAACAATATAATAATGAAACCACATATGATGTGCTCCGTGTACATTATAAATTAATGTGGTTATTGACTGCTATTTAGCGAAAATTGGAGTTTTATCTCTTTGTATAATGTATTCAAATGGCTCACCAGACACTTCCGAGAACTATTCAAAGCCTCCATGAGTCACGTAACACCCGAGCATTTTAAACTTTCGTTGCCATTACTCTTTTTTTTCTAGTGCACTATGTGGCAGTACCTGATGATCTGGTGGTGAGGTTTTTTTCCCCAATTTTATGGAATATTGTAGTTTCACATTTATTTCTATTTTCATGACACATTTTTTTTTTAAATTATTTTTATGAAACACTATAATTTATTATAAAATATTTTGCATTTTAAACATTCTATAATATGCATTTTTAAGACAAACTACACCATGACAGTTTTTGCATTTTTATGATATACTGTAGAATGATTTTTTCTGTTTTTTATGACATACTCTATGATGACTTTTTTGACATACTATACTGTGTTTTTTTTTTTTTTTTGATGACAAACCGCACTCTGACTAAACTTTTTTTCTCATTTTTAAAAAGTACAATATTATGATTTCTTTCTGATTTTGATGATGTACTATATTATGGCTTTTTTGCACTTTAATGACATTTTATAATTTAACTTTTATATTTTCATGGCACTTTACACACTTTTTAAAATGACTATGACTTTTTCTGACTTTTTTTTTTCATTTTGAGGACATACTAAACTATGACTCTTTTTCCATTTGCATAATATCCTATAGTATGACAGTTTGTTGAAAGCCATTCCATGCTACACAATAGACAGGCCCTTGTTTTTGTCAGTTTTTTTGCATTTTCAAGAAAATACTAAATATTATGACATTTTTGAGACAAACTACATCTTGAGCTCTTTTGCAAATTATACATACTTTTCTTTTTGTTTTTTTTTTCTGATTTTTAATATATAGTGTGCAATAACTTTTTTTTTCTGATTTTTTGCAATTTTATTTACATACTTAACAATGTTGTTTCTGATTTTCATGACTTATTTTTTGTTGTATACAATGATCTTTTTCTGTTTTTTTATGACAAACTGCTGATTCTAATATGGAAACTGTGCTGCTAATTTTATGGATATGACTGGTGCCCATGTAATTCTGCTTTTCTATTTACAGAGTTATTTATTTTTTCAATTTATTTATTGGCTTTTTTTGCATTCATTTGACAGGACAGCTTTCAGCTTGAAAGAGGGAGAGAGTAGGGACACAGGCACACTGTAAACCCGAATAAGTTAGCAGAACTCAAAAAAAGTGAGGCAATCAGTTGCCACATTTTTTTTGAGTCAAAACTCAAACATTTGAGTATATCAGAGCTTAAATATTTGGAGTTGATATTACATATACTTTTAAATTACTCATAAATTGTAATTACTGATTAGGCCAACTCAAAAATTGTCAGTAAATGGTACTCAAATAATTCATTCATCTTTCTCATTGCAAAACAAGATAACTTAATAATTTCAAGTATGAAAACTCAGGATTTCATGTTCAATGAACTTAACATTTATTAGTTTTTCATTTCAATTTTCTGATTACACATGACTCAAAAACATTGACTTGCTTAAACTCGAAATCATTTACTTTCACACTCTTAAATTATTTGTGGCAACTGATTGCCTTAAACATATTAAGTACTATTACTTAAAAGTAGTAGTGGAAAATATTCAAAATCAGGAAACTGTTAATACAAACATTACCCTTTGAGTTTAGAAGAATTATTTATCCACATCTGTGCCTTGTAGCATAAAATGAAACAAATATTTTAAAGACACAATTACAAAGGCACAATTTGGGCCATCTGGTTGTAAACTTGCAGTGCAGCAATGTTGACAGTTTACAAAACCATTCCCCAAACTACACCTTGTAAAAACAAAATGTCATATTGTAAACACTTAGCATATCGTTCAACAACAATAAAATGTAAATTACATTAATAACTTGTGCCAGCCATTTGGCTGAAAACCAGTTGAACACTGTGGAGCAGCAACTTGAACATCAACAGTTGAAAAATAGTCACCGTGGACCATGAAATATTCTTGTTGTGGACTATGCTCCAACAGGGTGAGCCCTCAGAATCCACAACTCCTTTTCAGATCTAGAGTTACACATGTAACATGAGGTCATTTTTGAGAGTCTGTAGCTTTGGTGACAGTTTTTGAGTTATCCAGACCAAGCAAGATTTTCTGTGTGAACTCAAACGTGTTGGTCAGTCCCTTCGGATAGGCGAGATGTAGAGCATAAATCAGGCCGAACATTACCAGAAAGGCATCAGCGAGCCTGGCCTGGGGAGGTCGACCACCACATCACCCTCTAGGATGACGGAGATTTTCGCTGGGTGGTAGTGAACTGGGCTTGTGGCATCGTCACTCACGGTTGTAAGGAAGGACCACTGACGCATCCCCCAGGTCTGGCTCATCCATAGCATCCTGAAAAAATGAAAGGGACAATAAAAATATTAAAAACCAAAGAAAAAATATAATATTTAGTATTTTTGGAAAGAACAGAGGTTGACTGAAAGAGCTGTGAAAAAAAAAAAAATCTATCTCATACATTTTTAGAGCAGTTGTTTTGAGTGGACAAAATGTCCTCAAGGTTCTCAAAGGATGGATTTTGAAAGAGGGTTAAGGTTTCTAAACATCTTGCCAAATGTTTGCAGTTTGAACACTGGACCATTTACATAAATGTTAATGTGTGTTTTTTTGTTATACATAAGTAAATGAAATGAAAAATGAGTAGGTTAATTTACAGTACAATAGGCTTGATATTTCTTAACTGGGACTTACCACACAGTTCTGAAAAATCCTGACGCTTCCTCACGCAGATACACAGGAAGGGCATGGAGAATAGTGATACGCCTTGTGTGGACATCATGTACTTCCTAAGAAGATTAAAATAGTGTAAATACTGTGACAAGTTTACTAATCAAACCCAATACCAGTCAACGCATTTTATTAGCTACCACAATAATATCTTCCACTAATAACCTGCTGACTTATCTGATGCATTTGTCAAATTCAAACACTTATTTAAACCTTTAAATTCTCAACATTACACAAAGACTGCACCTGTGAAATGTATAATCACCTGCGTATCATGGACTTTAAAAAAAAATGTCAGCCAACGCGTCTGCAGTTTTGCCCGTTCTGAAAGCTTTCTGCCTAAACAAGGCCATTAAACGAGGAGTGTGAAGATCAAGTTCGGCATAGAAAGTATTGGGAAGGTTCTGGTTAGTAATGCGTTGAAATACACCTGCATTGTGGAAAGGACAGTACAGAAAGCAGAAAGAAAGTTGCTCCTTTAAGACATTATTTAATCTAGGATGAATGCATGGATAACACTGCACACAATGTGATATACAGTACTGTCTGGTACAGATGAAAACAGATGAATGAGTTAATCAACATTACCTCAGACTGCATACGAAAAGCAGGCCAGAGCTCCATGAGCTCTTTGACTGGTGGGCTGGACGTCACAATAGTCTATCTGTACTCACCACAAAGAAAAAAAAACAATTTTTATTTAACCAGCTAATTGAACTTTTAGCTAAACACAACACGTGGTGCTACAGTTTTCTGCTGCAGAGAATAACTTTTAGCTAGACACAACAACACATGGTGAGCTAGCTTTCTGCTTTCACACACTGATGCAGCTTCAATACAGATTACCACACACGCACACAGCCTGGCAGTTGAACCAGAATTTGCCAACAGGTAAAAAAAAAACAAACAAAAAAAAAACGTATCACCTATCTGTGCAGTGAACCAAAACCACTCATTTGAACTGCAGAAAATGTGGCTGGTAAACATCATGAATTCTAATCTTAGTAAACATATAGAAAAAAAGACAATTTTATTTAACCAGCTAATTTAACTTTTTTAACTTTTAGCTAGACACAGCACGTGGTGCTAGAGTTAGCTTTCTGCTTTCACACACTGACGCAGCTTCAACGAAGATGAAGAGTTTTAATTATGAGCAGTCACTGCATGTTTGGCATCACCAGTCTTTACAACTACAGAACCTTCGCCATGCAACACAGCTAACGTTAACTGACCAGATGACTTTGCATGTCAGCTTGCTGCTAACCGGTTAACAATTTTACATGGCTAACGTGAGTCACTTAGTCCGTTTTAAAAACACGTTGAACCGTCTGAAACAAACATTAAAGCGAGTTTTATGTCGACTACTTACATTTAATCCAATGGCGCAGAGCTGAGTGCTAATGTTGCCGCCTGGTTGGCTGGTCTGTTGATCCCGCTCTCCTCCTGAGTCCTCCGCCTCGCTGTCTGAAGAGGAAGTGCACGCAAAATACTACAAAAATAAAATCGTGTGAACACTTCCGGTGGAAGGTGCGCGTGTGTAACCTACACAGTACAAATCTATCTGATGCAACGGATTTATTCTTAATTGATTCTTGGTTTGATTTATTCATGTTTAATAGATACGCTTTTATTTTTTTGGAATTCTCTTTTTATTGGTTTTCTTATTACAAACAATATCACAACAGATACAAGCCGTACAATATGAGTGTAAATGTACAACCAAAAAAAAAAACTAGAAAAACGGAACTGAAACAGGTCCTACCAATTGCATTTTCAAGGAATACTAAATATTATGACATTTTTGAGACAAACTACATCTTGAGCTCTTTTGCAAATTATACATACTTTTCTTTTTGTTTTCTTTCTGATTTTTAATATATAGTGTGCAATAACTTTTTTTTCTGATTTTTTGCAATTTTATTACATACTTAACAATGTTGTTTCTGATTTTCATGACTTATTTTTTGTTGTATACAATGATCTTTTTCTGTTTTTTTATGACAAACTGCTGATTCTAATATGGAAACTGTGCTAATTTTATGGATATGACTGGTGCCCATGTAATTCTGCTTTTCTATTTACAGAGTTATTTATTTTTTCAATTTATTTATTGGCTTTTTTTGCATTCATTTGACAGGACAGCTTTCAGCTTGAAAGAGGGAGAGAGTAGGGACACAGGCAACAGGCTGGAATCAAAACATGCATCTGCTTCGGCAAGGACACAGCGCCAGCATGTAGGCCACCGGTTGTCCTGGCTTTATGGAGTTAACTTTGATGTCTTCTCTGTTATAAGAAGATTGGCACTTTAGATATTATTTGCTGCAAAAAGTATATTTAGATCAGTATAATGTCATTAAAAACAGAAAATGGGTTTTGAGTAGCTTTTTGGTTATAGCTGTCAGATTTGTCCAGAAACACAGATGCATGTACAAATGGATTAATATGATGGAAAACATGTTTTTTGGTTTTTTTTTATTAACTTTGATGACTTGTTTCTTACGAGCACATTTGGTAAATGGTAAATGGACTGTACTTGTATAGCACTTTTTTAGTCTTAAAAGTCTTTTAACTACTCACATGTTTCTGGCAAATAAATGTGTTTCTCAGTCACTGTGGGCAAAAGGGGGAGCTCTGAGAAAACAGGCACTCAAAATCTGCTTTTTGTGCTTATACACACCTGAATTGATGGAAATACCCGTTTTGCAGCAAAAGACAACAGTTATGTACCAAATAACACCTTTTTCATCATATTAATCCATTTTCATATGTTTCTGGCATATGAATGTACACTGTGGTCAAAAGGGGCAGCTTTGAATGAAAAGGCACTCAAAATCTGCTTTTTGCACCAAAAGACACCTGAATTGATGGAAATACCCATTTTGCAGCAAATGACATGTAAAGTCAAAATCTGCTCATGATCCAAAATTTATGACAGTTATGTACCAAAAAACACATTTTTCATCATATTAATCCATTTTTACATGTTGGCATTAATATATGTTTCTCAGTCACTGTGGGCCAAAGGGGCAGCTTTGAGAAAAAAGGCACTCAAAATCCGCTTTTTGCGGTCACAAACACCTGAAATACCCGTTTTGTAGCAAAAAAACATGTAAAGTCAGAATCTGCCCATAATCCAAAATTTATGACAGTTATGTACCAAAAAACACGTTTTTCATCTATCCATTTTCACATGTTTCTGGCATATAAATGTGTTTCTCTGTTACTCTGGGCAAAAGGAAGCTTTAAGAAAAAAAAAGGCACTCAAAATCTGCTTTTTGTGCTTAAAGACAGCTGAAATACCCGTTTTGCAGCAAAAGACATGTCATTTCAACTTTGGCCACAGAGCTCACAATTTAGAAGTTGGTTGTCCTATCCAACTATAAATAGCTTGTGTGTCACTTGTGCGGTTGCTTATGGCCATACCACCCTGAACACACCCGATCTTGGAAGCTAAGCAGGGTCGGTCCAGGTCAGGTTGGATGAGAGACCGCCTGGGAATACCTGGTGCTGTAAGCTTTTTAGTTCTCCGTGAGGGCTAAGAATTGTGTTTCTGACATGGTCGTCTGCAGCACGGGGGCCCCGCAGGGAACCGTCTTGGCTCCTTTCCTCTTCACCCTCTACACTGCAGACTTCATGTACAACTCCACCAACTGCCACCTGCAAAAGTTCTCTGATGACTCTGCAATTGTCGGTCTCATCATAGATGAGGACGACAGTGAGTACAGAGAACTGACTGAGGACTTTGTGGACTGGTGCCAGCGGAACCGCCTCCACATCAATGCGGGGAAAACCAAAGAGTTGGTGGTGGATTTCCGCAGGTGCAGACGCTCCCCTATGACACCGGTGAACATCCAGGGAATGGACATTGAGATAGTGGACTCTTACAAGTACCTGGGTGTTCACCTGAACAATAAACTGGACTGGTCAATCAACACAATGTCACTTTACAAAAAGGGTCAGAGCAGACTATACCTGCTGAGGAGACTCAGGTCCTTTGGAGTGCAGGGAGCACTTTGACTCTGTAGTGGCATCAGCCATCTACTATGGAGTGGTCTACTGGAGCAGCAGCATCACGACTGCTGAGAGGAAGAGACTTGACAAACTTATCAAGAAGGCGAGCTCTGTCCTGGGGTGCCCCCTAGACTCAGTGCAGGTGGTGGGAGAAAGGAGGATGATGGCTAAGCTGTCATCCATGCTGGAGAACGACTCCCACCCCATGCATGACACCCTGACTGCACTGGAAAGCTCCTTCAGTGACAGACTGCTTCACCCCAAGTGTGTGAAGGAGCGTTACTGCAGGTCCTTCCTCCCTGCTGCAGTCAGACTGTACAACCAGCACTGCTCCCAGTGGACCACATACAACAATAACAGACTCCACTTGTACAGCTTAATACCACAAGTGCAATTTCACTTTCACCCATGCAACTGTGAACATTCTTTATTTAACTGTTGAGTTTCTCTGCGCTGTAAATACTGTATATATTGTTTGTTTATGTTGTCCCCTGTGCTTATTTCCTTCATCTTCATCCTGCACGTTTTTGTACTTATTTATTTATTAATATAGTTTATTTTGCACAGCTGTCTTGCTATTTTGCTATCCCTTTGCTGCTGCAATGTTGGAAATTTCCCCACTGTGGGACTAATAAAGGATTATCTTATCTTATCTTATCTTATCTTATCCCTTTTCACCAGCAGAGGGTGCTGCTGCTTACCTAATGGACACAGAACAGACAAACAAACAATGTGATGAGGAGGCTACAAAATGACCACTGACAAAATCAATCAATGGATGCTGATTTACAGTAGTAAATTCAAAACTTTTAAAAGTAAAATAAATAAATGAGATTAAAAATGTAAGTCATGCATTCAGAGATGAATGAATGAATACATGTTTGTAAATTAACACATAACTAACATATCTAAGCTTGCTGTAAAGCAGCTTTCATCAGCAAAATATTAAAATGAATGCTCAAATAAAGTATTATTTAAGCCTTTCAAACCCAAAAATGGCTCATCATCAGAAGAGATACGTTTTTAGTTTTCTTTCGAAAATATCTGGCGAGGTGGTTTTTCAGATATTCATAGGCAGTATGTCCCAGAGCTTTTGGACCTAAGACCAGAGCAGACTTTGACCACGTAGTTTGGCTATAAGTCATCGGAAACAAGCTGTAGTTTGGACTGCAGTTATGATGTCATCAAGTCATCAGCTTTTTTGTGGGCTGCAGTCTATGATGTAATCAAGTCATCAGCTGTTGCTGGGCTGTAGTCTACGATGTCGTCAAGTTATCAACTTTTTTTCAGGCTGCAGTCTGTGATGTCATCAAGTTATCAACTTTTTTCGGGCTGCAGTCTATGATGTCATCATGTCATTAGCTGTTAAATAGGCTGCAGTTTCTGATGTCATCAAGTCATCTCCCGTTGTTTGGTCTACAGTCTATGATGTCATCAAGTCTTCAGCTGTGTTATTGGTTGCAGTCTATGATGTCATCAAGTCATCATCTGTTGTTCGGGCTGCAGTCTTTGATGTCATCAAGTTGCAGCTGTTGTTTGAGTTGCAGTCTATGATGTCATTTAGTCATCAGCTGTTGTTTGGGCTGCAGTCTATGATGTCATTACATCATCAGCTGTTGATTGGGCTGCAGTCTATGATGTCATCAAGTTGCAGCTGTTGTTTGAGTTGCAGTCTATGATGTCATTTAGTCATCAGCTGTTGTTTGGGCTGCAGTCTATGATGTCATTACATCATCAGCTGTTGATTGGGCTGCAGTCTATGATGTCATCAAGTCATCAGCTGTTGATTGGGCTGCAGTCTATGATGTCAATAAGTCATCAGCTGTGTCATTGGCTGCAGTCTTTGATGTCATCAAGTCATAACTTGTTGTCAGGGCTCAAGTCTATGATGTCATCAAGTCATCAGGTGTTGTTCGGGCTGCAAACTATGATGTCATCAAGTCATCAGTTGTAATTTGGTCTGCAGTCTATGATGTCATCAAGTCATTAGCTTTTTTTGTGGGCTGCAGTCTATGATGTCATCAAGT
>NC_056474.1:33948626-34087248 GCF_008729295.1 Plectropomus leopardus | reverse complement strand
TTCTAAATCACTTGTACACACCTTGCCCTCTTCCTCTAACACTGGCATGTTGTTCTTCCTTAAGCTTCCCGACATACGATGCACTGCCCGCCACACCTCACCCACTGTTGTTTCTACTCCTAATTTACCACAATACCTTCTCCAGCACTCCCTCTTTGCTCCTTTAACCACCTTCCTAGCTTTTGCTCTCAATCTCTTATACTCCACTGCTCTTCTCTCCATTGGACTTTTCCTCAAAGCCCTATAGGCTCGATTCCTAGCTCTTATTGCTTCATCACATGCTTTGTTCCACCATGGCACACTTATCCCCCTCTTAGGGTTTTTCTTCAAGGGGATGCACTTACAAGCACTGCTCATAATAACTTCACATAAGCTGTTACTCAACTCATCTATAGTCCCTTCCCCCTTGACACCCTCAATTGCTTCATTACAGCCAACCACAAATTGTTCCCAATCTGCCTTACTATAGTTAAAGTATTTTGGCCTTTTCTGCCCTTCTGTGAATAAGGTTTTCCCAAATCTCAGGAGAATTGGAAAGTGATCACTCCCCATTGCGTACCTGTCCATTGAGTCCCACTCTCCCACCCTTGCCAAATCACAGGAAGTTATTGCCAGATCTATACTTGAGACAGCACCTGTTCTAATATCAAACCTTGTTGGCCTGCTATCATTCAGACATATTAACCCACACCTATCCATAAACTCCTCCACAGTGCTCCCATTCTTGTCCTTTGCTCTGCTGCCCCATAAGGGGTTGTGTGCATTGAAATCCCCTACCCAAATGACTGGAGCCCCTATTTGCTCCGCGACACTCCTCATAACTTTGCCCGGCACTTATCTTCAAGTTGGCTCTCATTCTCTGCCACTTTTCGACATCAGTAGCCGCTAGCGGTGTCCGAAGCTGCTTGGGCCCATAACCTGTTAAGTATTTTCATTCAGACTCCACTTCAGTACAGCTTCCACCATTGCTTTATTTTCCCATGACCAACCACTGTTGCATACAAGCGTCAACAACTTTTCTCGGGACAAAACTACACACATCACATCCGGGTTGGATAACAAACATCCTTCAAAATAAAAGTACTGTGCATAACACGAGTAAAGGTGCTTTCTTTTATATTGCTTAACACAAATATATATTATTTTTAAACACAAGAAACTGAGAGCAGCATTTCATTTGATTGTGAATAGAATGACATGTTAGTAAAGCAGTAATGTTGAAACATTACTGCTTTACTAACATGTCAACAGCAGAGTCAGTGTATGAAGTGAAGTGTGAGTTGTGCTTTGGCTTGCATGGACTATTTTGCTGTGTGTGTTCTCGTTGCCTTCCCCTCCCCATTAGAGTAGGGTATAACTGCAGTAGAGGAGGTTGCACCTTTAGGACCCTAGTTTTTCACCACAGCGCCACCTACCAAATTGGACAACTCTTTTGGAGACATAGGGAGTATGACCGAGTACGGCCGAGTAGAACGGATAACAAATAAGTGTGAGGACTGAAAGTGAATAAAGTTTTATTTGGTTGACATTATAAAAAAGTCTGTTGTCTTGAACTGGACATTGGCTTAATGAAGTGTGCAATATGTTTGTGTAACATTAGCTAAGTATCATAAGTTTATGATATTTCGCTGTTTGTTGTTCTGTTTGTTTAGCTTTGCATTAGCTTGTTTAACTTTTTAATATCCCCATATGGCCATTTCAGCCAAGACTGTGTTATATAGCCTATAGCCATATTGTGTCAATTTCACAATCAACAGGTGGGATTAATTATACAGGTGGTTGTGGTCACCTACAATTAACCCCCCTGTGTATACTCACAGTGAACTGCCAGGATATACGCTGAAGAACTTGTTTCCAAAAGACATCCTTGTGCCAAGTATTAAAAAGTCAAATTTTGACTATTGTCCTCTTATTTTTTGAAGGTCTAATTGTGATTTTAGCACATTAATTTTGTGCATTTTTGCAACATTTGTGTTGTGTAACCATAGCGTGATTTCGTAAGCCCAACTAGGTGTCTTATTTTAAATGTTTACTTATTGACTATATAATTAATTTTAGCAAACGTCAAAGAATGATAAAAGCATGTCAATATGATCAGTGTCTGTCAACTATGTTAAATCAGAGGAAGCCCATTGTTTGCAGTGTAAATGCTTGTTCAATACTTTGTTTTACCCTTTTTATACATTTTGAATTATCTTCAATTGTGCCAACTGCCTGTTTACCCTACAATACATGTTACAAGACAGTGTCCAGGCATTTTGATATAGCTGTGTTATTTTGGATGACACATTTGGCATTTTTTCACAGGTATTATCTACAGTACTGTAGCTTATTTTGTAGACCTACACTACATATAACCGTGTTTGGTTCTGTCATGTTCACGTACAGCCTTTATGAAGTGATTTCAGATACACAAACTAAGCTTATTCCTGGACAGAAGATGAAACAGTTAGGCATAGGCCTAATTTGATTGTGAAATAATCTTAAAATGTTTTGTTTGGCCAGTAGTCTCGTTTTCTTTTTTCAGGGTGTCACGGTAAGTAGGCCCATTACACATGTCCGTATACAATGCTAAAAGACCACCAGACCACCAATGTGGTCTGACTTCTGAGCGATCAGATCTTAAATGCGTCTTGAGCAGGTTCAAACACTTAAAGCTGTCCACTTTTGATTGGATCACTTAGAACGCATGTTAAAACCTCTGAAAAATCTGAAAAATCCATGTCCCACAAATTTATTGTTGCTGTACGTTGGTTTGCTCGTAGGGTGTACTCAACAGGAAGCCTTCTGAATGATTTCCTCAGAAGCCCTCATATCAGGTGCCTGTCTACCTTGACACTGAGGAACGACAGGACACTCTTTTTGCCAATCTGAAGTCAGTACTGCATACAACACCAGCACATCTAAGCTTCACAGATGAAGTGCAGTTCATCTGTGGTGTTCTATTTCCAGAGGTAAGCCTGACCATGCTCCTGGATTTTTAAAGCCTTGATAACTAGCATGCTTAGTGGTGCTACTTGTGTACAGACCAATGTAGAGTGGCTTGCTGTTCTCTATTGGTTTAATGGTTTGTAGTGGACTGCCTTGGTGTGGTCATTACATTTTTCCTCTGAGGAACTCCAGAGCTCAATGTCCCCTGGGCAAGTGGGGGACACGTCAAGAGACAGTTTTACGAACCCAAAACATCCAACAGGGGGTTGTTAATTAACTTAACTTATACTCCCTGGGTATGTCTGCAAACACGCTCTGCCTTTTTAAGCCACGGGAAAGTGTCAGTATCTGACACCCTCCATCCTGACATATGGTGGAAGGTAAAGCACTCCGAAGGCCCCATCAGCATGTCACAGGATGTAGGGCATCTGAATGACCTCCTGGGATCACCCAAGCAATACCAAACAACCATCGTATTGCTTCCCCTGCTAAGATAACCAACTGGTCGAACATTGGGTAAAGCCATTATATAACCCTGTGTTGTGATAAACATCTGACAGAATGACTTGGACCAAGGTTATAAGTTAAAATTTCCCTTTCTTCCCTAATCTTTGTGACTGGGGGTGAGGTTGTCTCCCTGCTTCAGTAAACAGATAGGAGCACCTCCCATTCTTTTCATCTCATGTAATTTGAATGAGTTAGGTAAAGTACGTTTTATTCCCCTTTGTTATAATGGAGCTATACTGCCATCTAGTGGTCTTAGTTATTAGTAAGCTCGTAACCAACTTTGTAGTTACATCGTATTTTGAATTCATTGTATAATGTTAAAAGTAATCCTATATCTAAGTAATCACCAAGTTTCTTAGGATCCATGGTACAATGTTATGTTATGCGTGGTCATTTCACAAAATTGAGCAAAGGCTCTTCAGAATCATGTGTTACGTTATAAATTACTTTTAGGTCTCCTAACATACATTTGAAGTTACTGTGATGAGACTATAGTGGTGAGGAGATACGTGAATTTATACACCACGGGTTAGATCGCGTAATTCGTCATAAAGTTCAGAGACATAAATGTCTCCTAAATTACATTAGGTCTTTTAGAAACTTATACCAGATGTGCGATCGCTCGGTGCAAAAGTTCGCTAACTCCGCCTTCCATCAGCACCCCCAAATCGAAAGATAAAAACTGAGTGACTCTCTCTAAGTCTCGCGCTAGCTCTCTCTCTCTCTAAGCTCACTCTTCTCAAGGCTTCTCCTCTTCTCTCTTCTGAAGTTTTTCTTCGTTCCTTTTTACCGTGGTGCGTCTCGTGCATCCGCGCTCGCAACTTTTCTTTTCTTCAATTTTATAAGCGGAGCCGCAACAGCTCACCAGAGCTTTGCTGAACTTTAACTTTTGAAGCCATTTTCTTTTAAATCTCTTTGACGCTTTTCTTTATACCAGTTTTTGGTCAGTAAAGACACTTTTGGTAATTCGTTTTTAAGTAAAATCAAATTAATAATTTAAAGTGACTCCCTCAGACCAGTGGGATTACTTTGATTATTTCTGCGAGTTTTAATTGAGAAGGACACTCCGCGATTCGCCATCAACTCTGCCACGGATCTAGAAGCAACACCTGCTGCACAAACTATCAGCATCCGTTGCCTGCCCTTAAGGACTTTGTTTAAAGACTTTTACCGGTTCGCTGAGGCGAACACCGAGGCCAGTTAAAGACTGCCGCACACCGACTCCACCTGCCCGGCCACTGCCGCCTTTCAGCGGGTCACCTCGTCTGGAAGACGCGCCGCAGCTCTCCCCTGGAGTGACGCGAGGACCTGGACCTCCCCG
Source organism: Plectropomus leopardus (assembly GCF_008729295.1). Lineage (NCBI taxonomy): Eukaryota > Metazoa > Chordata > Actinopteri > Perciformes > Serranidae > Plectropomus > Plectropomus leopardus. Next base: position 34,082,489 of record NC_056474.1, on the reverse strand, counting down.
GAGAAGTCTAATCAAGTCGACAAAAGTAGGCAGAATAACATTTTCTAGTGATCAGAGTTGATGTCGTATAGCGAAGCTTTAATGCCAAATTTCTAAATTCTACGTCACCGTTCAGTGCGCATCCACATTTTAGACGGTCACGTATTTCCTCCACTATCATCCATAATTAATTATTTACATCACCTGAACATACATCACGTAGGTTCCCTTTTATGTGTTCACTGTCCTTTTATATGACATACTATTTCATCTATTTACTCTTCATTTTATTAGTCTAAATAAATTATCCTCATTTATCACCAAGTCGTTGTCTGTGGATATTATTTCATGAGAGAAACAAGATCAATGTATACAGAATAAACGGTACAGATTATGAGATTGATTAAAGTAATGACATGTCTTAACACTGTCACAATTTAAGATTTAATTTTCTCCTGAATGGAGAATGGTGCCCCTTTTACTTTAACGAGTGCAAAATCCAAATTTCAATGTAGTTATTAATAACCGCTACAGTGTATTTATTAAAATGTTTAAAAAATTAATCATTTTCTTTTGGTAGGCCATCATACATGGCCTGGCTGGGCTACGGAGTCTGTCCTTGCAGAAGGCTGAACAGGTGAACCGCTCGGAGGAGGAAGAGGGAGCGACGTTTGGACGTGGACGTCTTCCTCTGTCACCGAGTGGATTTGAAGTTCGTGGGCAGCTTCTTGGAGACCATCTAGCACCACGTCAACTTCCATGTCCCCATCAGCTGAGTTGAGCTAAATCTTCGAGTAATCTCTCGAAACGAAACTGAAGATAGTCGGTAGGTTCACTGTTATCGAAACTGTCCGCTAATGCTCTTAAATCAGCAGCAATAGCCCGCACAAAACTATCCATTGCTAATAGCAAACTAAAGGCTAACGTGAGAGGCAGCCAAATCAAGGCAGCACTAGTAGATCCGATCCAATCACATCGACTGACATAGGCCCACCCACAGCATATTTACATTTCTGTGTGACACTGACACATCAATAAATAAATGTATAAATAAATAAATAAGGAAATAAATAAATGTGGAAATACATAAATAAATAAATAAATAAATAAATAAATGTAGAAATAAATAAATAAATAAATAAATAAATAGATAAATAAATAAATAAATAAATAAATAAATAAATGTAGAAATAAAAGAATAAATAAATATATGTATAAATAAATAAATAAATAAATGTAAAAATACAGAAATAGCCTTTTTATTACCAAAATGCCCTTGGTTTTTCATTTATTCGTGTATTTAATTATTTATTAATACATTTATTTATTTATTTATATTTATGTCATTTTTTGTTCTCCATACAAACGCAAGCGTCAAGCGATTAAAAAGCGACGAGCCACCGTTTCTCTAAACGTGTGCTGCAGCTGACACACAGCTCAGACGCGCCTGACAAGCGCTGCTCAGGCGAGCAGTATGCACGCTCTAACTTGATATAGGAGCGCCAAAACCAAAAAACAACACGCCCGACGCTGTTCACACTCTCATTACGTATGCTGTGTGAAACGGTGCGACGAATCAACATATTCGTGTTGTTGTTTATGTTGACACGTCACCCCAGCCATAATCAACATCAAATAAACTTCTGTTTTAATCTTATACCTATTTCACTGACTGCCTCGTTCCATCAGTCAGTCTAACATGACCATGTAAAATTGTTAGTTTGTCTGTTTTCAACTGAACGTGATTTGGCCAAAACAACTGCATATTGTTTGTTGTCTGCTCTGTGTCCATTAGATAAGCAGCAACACCCTCTGCTGGTGAAAAATGAGAACTAAAAAGCTTACAGCAACAGGTATTCCCAGGCGGTCTCCCAGCCAAGTACTGACCTGGCACAACCCTGCTTAGCTTCCAAGATCAGGTGTGTTCAGGGTGATATGGCCATAAGCAACACCACAAGTGACACACAAGTTAATTATAGTTGGGTAATACAACCGATTTCCAAAACATATTTCTTCTGATGATGAGCCATTTTTTTTCCAGGTTTCAAAGGGTTAAATAATACTATTATTTGAGCATTCATTTTAATATTTTGCTAATAAAAGCTGCTTCACAGCAAAGTAAGATATGTTAGTTATATGTTAATTTATAAACATTTATTCATTCATTCATCTCTGCTACTTGTCTTCTCCAAATGTGCAACATGTGCAAGATCAGGAACACTTTACAGGTTTATCATCTACCTTTTAATTTTCTCTACACTCACATTGCAGGTGCTCTTACTCCTGTTCTGGACACAGCTCACACCATGCATCTTCTATAACACCATTGTTGTTAACTATCCAGCACCTCTGCATCAGCCTCAAACAAACTCATGTAAAACTGTTCAAATGTTTCAAAAGTTGCTGGTTTCAACTGAATGGCAACATGATTTGGCCAAAATAACTGCAAAATACTGATAATTTTTTTATGGACAACTGCAGGTTCTGTTTGCAATCTTTTAACAATAAAGTCTAAATTATTTTTTAGTTTAATGCTATTCTTTGACGGTTCACTTTATGACAAGAGATGATCCTCTGATACAAATGCTGCCAAACATATAATGAAAACAGCATCATGTGGCCTGCTTTTGTCTTCTGTGGTCAGACTCTGTGAGTTTGTCTTTTTCTTGGACACACTTAAAGACAAACTTATTTTCACAGTACTGTGTCCTGTTGGCACAAACTGAACCTTCTTTGAACATTCCTGGAAAGGCATATTTGTTCATCTATATGCAGCGTCTTCAGCTCAAATATCTATGTTATGCAAATAAACACTCCCTAATTTTTTCAGTGCATCCTTGGCATCGCCATTACCCTGTTTAGATGCTTCTCTATGTGCATTCCCTAATAATAATCCCATTTCCTTCTCTGCTTTAGAAATGTAAGAAATAATATCCACTATATGCACATTAACCAAATACTGGATGTCCATGTTTCCAGCATTTTAAAAGTTGTTTGCTGTATTGATTAATCCATACTTCATCCACATGTCTTTTTAATAAAATATGTGTACTTCTGCTAAAACATTAATACTCCGCCTCAAAGGTTGCTTGATCTAACGATAAACTCTCAAACAATTGCTCCACACTAACATAACTACATTTCTGATTTGACAGCTAATTTAATGGCTTTCATTATCTCCACTGCCTTCTTACCTGGCATTTTATGATCTACACTCCTTTTCCCCACATTCCTTATCACTACTGCGATATTTAAATGTCCCAGTGGAAATTAAACTGACAAACGGTTTCTTTCTTGCACATCTTAGAATGATGTAACACAGATGTCACAATGCCCTTCATCAGCTGTTCTTGTGATGGTAATTCACACGTCACATACTGATTAATGAAACAAATTGTGGTGCATTCCCGATCCAAAAGCAATGCACATAAGGTGAGCTACGCTGCTAAAATTCCACGAGATGAAAAAAAAGTTTATAATCTTGCCAACTGGTTGTGCTGGAGAGGAGACATGAGCACCTCCTTAAAAAAACCAATGCCATCTGTAATCAAACATCCTCACAGCAGTTACAGGATTACGGCGCAACGGTTCACACCCGTCTTTCAATTCTAACTCTGCAACTGTCTGTCCCCTACCCTCCTGTTTCAAAATGCTGTGAAGATTTTTCAAATGTTAACCGGCAGAGGAAAATGAACAAAACCATTAAAGGACACGAAGCTGACGATCACAAGCTCAGAGGTCACGCTGTGTTCCCTGCCAAAAAGCTGCAATACCTCTAATAGGTCGAAGAAAACGGAACCCATCATTGAACTGCAAAAGTGTCTTTAAGTTTTCTGATTTTTCAACACATCAACTGTGTCTGATCTAACACCTGATTTTCCTCTGCTAAATGCTATAGAAGCATTGTACACAGCTTGTTGGACTTCTTACATGTACTGTGCATGGAAGATGTATTCCACATTCTGTGCAAACCAACCATCTGCATTTAAAAGTCTAACATCCAAATGAGATAATGTTAACCTCTGCTGCCTATAATCGTGGTAAGTATTACTTCCCTGTGGAAACAATACTGGAAAGCACTTAGCTTGGATTTAGATATCTGACAGCAGTTTCACACGACTGTTTCCTTCTGCTGGGGCCAGATTCAAAGTACTATCAAAATACTCATCCAACGCTTCCTGACCAATATCAACCAGCATCCAACATGCCCTGAAACATGCAGTGCTGTTGTCTATCATGTAACATCTCATGTATCTGTAGATGTTTTCTTACTTTGTGCATTTGAGCCAGTCACATGTCCTACATCATCATCCTGTTCCCTACAAAAGTCATTCAGCCAGGCGCTATTAAATTCTACATCTTTATAATGCTCATTTGTATTTTTCAAACAATGCAGATTAAGTGCATAGTATTAACAAACTAATACTCATAATAACCTTTATATGTCATCTTACACTTTAATTTCACACACAAAAGGGACCCTTCCACTTCTGATGGTGGAAGTAAATCACTAGTTTGTACAATATCTGCTGGAACACGTTTACTGTCCATGTTTGCCATTTTATTAAAGTTATGTCTTTATGATTATGATAATCTTCTTTCTTACAATGCAACACCTGATGTTTAAACTACAGCCTATTGCAGATGCAACACACACATTCTGGCCCATTTTCTACTTTAGCTAAAAATTGTTCCATAACCAAATCAAACTGGTGTAACCACATGAAATCAACCAGTAGAGGTAACCCTGTTGATCCCCACACTGATCGATAGGGAGAGCTATAATACAGTGTAATGCAAGTGTTTTCCAAATGAAACTGTAGAGAGTAAGGAGGCAGAAAGGGGGAAAAAAAAGCCACTGAAACAAAGAGAGACACTGCACATGTGCTCCGTAGAAAAAAACGCAGCAGAGAAACTTCATAGAGCTTCCATGAGCACTGAGTCCAGAGTTTCTAAAACACCCTGTTTCATTTTCTTTTCATCATATTTTAGGAGTGAGACCGGAGGACTAATTTGCCGTTGATGTGCCTGTTTGAGGAATATGATATGAATCTCCGGTGAGTTGATGTATTGAGTTAGCATGGTAAGCTAGCGATTAGCCATGTGTGAAGGTCAATATAGTGTTGCCAGTTCTGCCAGTCCTAGTGTTGCCAGGATTCTGTGTAGTTTCCACAATACCAGGAGTGACATCAACCGACAATTTACACTCGAACTGAGGAGAAGTGAAAACTGGTGACTGAACTGTACCGACTGACAAACTCAGGACAGACAAAACAGCGTTTGTGCTGCAACGGATAATTTGGGGTTTAAATATAGTTATTGTTTCTTGTTGTGCTATAATTAATCAGCTGTTCACTTTAACCCTTTATTAGATGTGTGTTATTTGCTCCTGAGTCAACCCTAGAGAAGATAACACCCAATTTCATAAAAAGATCTTAGCTCACTGTATATTCAATAGTGGTTAAGTTATTTGTGTAACACTGGTTAGACTTTTTCTTTCTTTTGATGCATCCTCAGTTTGCAATACTTCTTATGCTCAGGATTTCCATGATACTACCTTAAACTCATGTCCTTGACTTTCTGCCTATGCAACACATCCTGCTGATATTCTTTCACACTCTTTTCCTTAGCTTAGCCTGTGTTACACATCTCCCTGATATTTCATTCCTTTACTCTCTGCCTATGTGGGACATTTTCCAGAAAATTGTGGCTCATCCAGGCGTTTATGTCCTGAAGACATGCTTGTAGTCTAGATAACTGATCGTTTCATCATGTGTCATAGACAGAGACAGTTGCGTATTATCCGTGTGTGACTCTGTCACTACGTGTGTGACTCTGTCACAGGCACATGCAGTAGTCTCATGGTAAACACAGAGGGACACAGAGGGACACAGAGGGGCTGAAGGATCAATAACACTGTGCACAGCTGTTCAGTGATCAAATTGGGGTAAAGTTGCTGTGATTGGATGAAATTACAAGGTCCTACAGAATTTGTGGTGATCTGCTGAATTTGTGTGAATTTGTTCCGTTTGCCACATAATGATATCGAGATTAATGAGGATTTGGTATCTATGAACTCATTAAGTTATTTTTTCCATCTGAACAACAATGTTGTACTGTTAGATGCTGTCCGTTCAAAATTTGGGACCATTCAGAACAAACGTAGCATTTTTTTACTCATAACCAATGACCAGAGCACAGGATTAAACAATGTGTTTTTCTTTTTATTTCAATAAATTATTTCACAATAAATAATAGCAATAATTAATCAATCAATATTTACAAAGACTAAAAATAACAAGAATGATAATGATAATAATAATTATTATTATATTTAATTTAAAGTATTTGAAGCGATTTGAAAAAGTACAAGCAATGAATTTTGTTATTTACAGAAATTGAACTGAAATTATTTGAAAAAAAATGTTACTGAAAGTGATTGAAGTGTAAAAATACAAGCAATAGGAGTGGGAATACACTCTGTTGACAGGAGGAGGAGTACAGGAGGTCCTGGCTCTCCTGCTACAGCCTCCTGTGCTCCTCCATCCTCGTATAATGACATCACTTCTCTTGTGCTGCTTTCAGACACCTTTCACAAGTATTTAAGCTTTTAAACTCTGAGCAAATTGTAACATTTTTCTTAAACATGGCATATGTCAATGAACGATTGAGTAGAATATGTTCTACAGATTGCAAGAAATCTGTAGATTAAGAAAATAATTGCTCATTGCCGCAGATTTAGGTTTAACGTGTTAAAACATACAACAACCCTATTGGTGGTATGCAATTAAACACACTGTATTTCAAAAGATGAAAAATAATTGCAAAACATGCACAGCTTCCAACAAGGCAGCAAAATGTCTTTTAGATTTTTTTTAACGAAAATACTGTATTTTAACATAAAAGTATACTGAATAACAGAATACAAACTGTAAAGCTCTCTGAACTTATTTAAGACGTGCATTTAAAGTATAAGGCTGAAAGCAGCCATTGCATGAGCCTGTGAGTAGCATTGTGCATACTGTACAGGAAGGCCAAAGGTTATGATCAGTGTCACGGCATTGATAGGTTAACTTAGGTTATACTTCAAAAAACCTCAAGGCCCAAATCAAAGCCAGGGTCTCCTTCTCAATGACTGAATAGTTCAGTTGTTGACGATTGAGCCTACGTGAGAAGAAACAGACAGGATGGTAACCCTAACCCGTCCCCCTTCCTGTAGGAGCACAGCCCCAGCATCAACATCACTTGCATCCACCTGTATCTTAAAACACTTATTAAAGACAGGAGCTGGAAGCACAGGAGAGGAGCAGATTAAATGTTTCACACATTTGAATGCAGCCTGACAATGGGAAGACCAGACAAACGGTGTACTTTTCTTCAACAGGTCTGTCAGCAGAGCCACCACAATGAAAACAAATGTGGCAAAAACTGCGGTAATACCCCACTAACCCAAGGAACCGCATCAGTTCTTTCCTGGACGTTGGCACTGGATTTTTAACAATGGCCAGCACCTTAGCCTGCATTGAAGAACTTCATCCTGGCCCACCACCTTGCCAAGACAGGTAACTGTCGCTTCAGCAAACTCACACTTTGCTAAGTTGACAGTTAAATTCACCTGCGCCAAATGGTCAAACACTGCACTTAAATGCTGGAGATGAACTTCCCAAGTATCACTGAACATCACAACGTCATCCAAGTATGCTGAACATCCTGCCAAACCACCCAGCTCCTTGTTCCGGAGTGTTCCTCAGACCAAAAGGCATCACTGAATAGGAAAACAAAGCTCATGGCGTGATAAACGATGAAATCTCTTTGGCCCTGGCTGTCACTGGTACCTGCATCAACCCTTCAAAAGGTCCAATTTAGTCATGAACTTTGCCCCACCCACCTGAATAATGCAGTCCTCAAAATGAGGCAGCAGATAACAATCAAGCTTGGTGACTGCATGAACCTTCCCGAAATCAGTGCAAAACAGAGCCATCAGCCTTCCCCACTAACAGACATGGAAAATCTTGTGTGTAAATCCTTCTGCATGACTGTGCTGAACTGCCAGTTTATTCATTAATTAGACTATATATTATTAGGCAAATGGTCTGTTTGAAGTGATTGAATCTTGTGAAGGGAGTAAAAATATGGCATAATTTAATCAATGCAATGTAAACATTGAGACATGGCTGCACTCCCTGACAGATTGCAAAAAACTTTCCCCCAATTCAAACTCAAAAATCTTGATTTTGACCTCATCACCCAAATGAACAAATTACCAATCCTGATAGGAGAGCACAGAGAGCTGCAGACTGGCAGCAGAATATGTCTTTTCATGCCACACTCTGAGGGACAGTGAGGGACACACAAACACACTTGTGCACACACATATCCTTGTACTTATGTCTTTTTTGAGGGCTCTTTTTGTACGGAGCCCCTAAGGGACATGGGGTGAAAAAAAAACCAAAACAAAACATTTGGTTTGTGGTTACCATGACAATGGATCACATGCACACCGTTCAAGCTAAACTGCGCCTCGCCTGGACAGCACACAAGAGCAGGTGGCTGCAGCAGGAGGCGGTGACAAAAAGCTGCTATCAATTCAAACAGTTTTCTGACTTTTCCAGCAGCCTTCAGCACAGGAAGTCACGAAGGCACTCACATCCTCTTAGATTGTATTCCTATTCATTCAGATCTGATCATATTGTTTATTAGTCTGTTTACAGTCTCCAACACGTCGCTCGCGAACTACTAGTAGACTGTAGACAACTGTCCATGGGACTTTCCCGAGGGCAGCAGTCTACGAAAGGAGAAGATAAAGGAGCTGAAAGCAACACTTAAAAGACAAGAGTCTGTTCACCAAACCTACGAAGAAAGCCAGTGCAGCAACAGAGGCCTTGTTTAAAGTGGCGTGCATCTTAACGAAGCACAAAAAGCCTTTCACCGATGGCGGAATTGTATAGGAGGCCATGACCACGGTGGCTGAAACGTTATTCAGGGACCATAAAAGTAAGACAGAGATTTTGTCTGCTATTGCCAATGTACAACTTGGTGCAAATACTGTGGCAAGGAGAGTATCTGCACTGTCTGCGGATGCGGTAAAACAGCTGGACTTGGACATGAAGAGGCGCAAATGGTTTTCAATTCAGTGTGATGAGTCTGTTGACTCCAGTGATACAGCCCAGCTAGCTGTGTTCATTGGGATGGTGTTTGATGACTTTTCCACATGAGAAGAGTTTTTGACCTTACTTCTACTGAAAACTACAACCAAGGGAGTTGATATTCATCATGCAGTGAAAGACTACTTTGTAGAAAAAAAATCCCTGTTAAAAAGCTGGTGTCTGTGACAACTGACGGAACACCTGCTATGACAGGTCATCACTTAGGATTTATTGTGCACTGCAAAGTGGACCCGGACTTTCCTGAGTTTCTGAACTATCATTGCATCATTCATCAACAGACTATATGCGCAAAAGTTACGGGATTTGACCATGTCATGGTGCCTGTTGTTAAGATCATCAGCTTCATTCGAGCAAAGGCAAAGCAACACCGGAGCTTCAAGCTGTTCCTGGAGTTATGCTCTGTAGAGTATGGGGATCTCCTCCTCCACACTGAGGTCAGGTGGCTCAGTCGGGGTAAGATACTACAGCGCTTTCTTTACATGCTGGGTGAAATCAAGGCTTTTATGGAAACGAGGGAGGAGGATACCAGCCTATTATCTGATGTAGAGTGGCTACTTGATCTTGCTTTTCTGAAAAATGTAACTGAGAAAATTAACCACCTGAACCTACAGTTACAAGGCAAAGATAAAAACATATCTTACATGATCAGTGCTGTTAAGGCGTTCAGTGCAAAACTTGTACATTCAGCAAGTGAAAAACAAAAGGTTTCAGCACTTCCTCTCTGTCTCAAAGATGTTGGAAAGTCACACTGGTGCAGCCAGCATGTTAAATTTTTCCAAGTACTATGACCTTTTGTCAAGGCTTGGACAGAGGTTTGCAACAGATTCAGTGACTTTAAGAAACTTGAGCCCTGTGTGACATTTATGGCCAACCCTTTCATGGATGTGGACATAAGTGAGATGGCTGAACCTTTCTGTGCTGACCCTGTAGAAATAGAAATTGAGGTTATAAACCTTCAAAATAATGTGCAACTTCTCAACAGCATTCTCAGCTTTTCTGGAGCTTTGTAGAGCCAAATAACTATAAGAATCTTCACCAACCAGTTCTGAAAATGTCTGCTTTGTTTGGGTCTACATACCTCTGTGAGTCAGCCTTTTCTGGCATGAATGTCATGCAATCAAAGTTCAGAACAAGACTGACAGATGAACATTTAAATGACTCCATAAGAGTGAACTTAAGTGGCTACTCCACTCTGTTGTTGACTCCATGCAGTGCCAGTCATCTCACAAACTAAAAAAGACTGAATACATGTCACACATACAACTGGACATGTGAATACTCTTGTGAAGTGACACTGTGTGTATTTGTAATTGCATTGTTTTTTTGACAGCATTCAAGGTTTCAGTTAATAATGTGAGATACACGAGAAAGAAAGGCATACAGAAATACAATATGCAGGTAAACTAAATATTTTTTGTGATGTTTTAATGCAAAGTTTGAGTTGTAGATATCAACATTTAGTTTATGTTCAGTCAAATAAGCGTATTCAGTTTGTGTGGGTTGAAATAAGATATGAGAATAAATGTTACCGAAATAAGTCGCTCTCGGCCATTTTCATTTTGTAAAAGTAGCTCTCAGAGGTGAAAAGGTTGGGAACTCCTGTGTTAAACACTCCTACTGGCATAGCTGCGTACAATTTAGATGCCACGAATATCCATTCGGGGAGAACAAGCAAGGGAACACAGAGGCGACACCCCCCCCGGCTGGGGCAAGCCCACAGAGGGACAAGGGACAGGAAGCCCCCTGGCCAAGCCCAAGGCCACCAACCCCAGCACGATCTGAGCTCACAGCCACAGGGCCCCACCAACCAGACACCCGCCCAGACCCCCGGAGGGGAGCCCGCCACGGCCAGAGGCCAGAGCCCCCCCAACACCTGGCCCCAATGGGGCGGGCCATGGCCCACCACAACGACCCAGCCCACTGCTTCCCGTGGGGAAGATGGCAGGGGGCCACAGCGACCCCCACCCCGACCCCAGCCAGGGACGAGACCCCAGGAAGGCCGGAGAGAGCAGGCCCCCAGCCCAGCCAGAGGCCAAACCCTCCACAGGCGCAGACAGAGCCCAGAGCATCCCAGAGCTACCCAAACCACCGGCAGGGCGACCGCCACACAGCAGCAGGATCCAAGCAACCACCCAGCCCAGTCCCGCATAGAGAGGCCGACCACCAACCCAGAGCCACCGCCGACACCCCCGCAGCAGAACTGACACCCCTCCCCCCGACCGCAGACCCCCCCCTTCCAGCCCTAAAGGGCCAGGGACAGAGGCAGTGGGAGACCCCCACACCGCTCCTGCCGACCCCCTGTCCAACATGGATGCAGGGTGTATGCATGTGAAGGTGTGTGTGTGTAGATGTAGGGGTTGTTATGAGATGTGTGAGTGACTACAGTGCAATTTAAAATTGGGGGGAACGGCTAGGGCATGCCACAACATTTCAAATGTACAGCACGCAACCAGATATTTTTATTACGTACTACGCACTAACTGTCTGGTATCTGTAACGGCCATGAGGAATCATGACGATCGTGTTACCTTGTAATCAATAACGTCAAAGACCTATGACAAGAAAATACAGCCATCTGGTCAGTCAGTCTGTTTATATTTAAGTCTGTTTATATTTAATACATCCATGACATATATCATGTGTGGGTGTACAATAATCAACGTTAACCCGACCTTATAATAAAGTGTAATATTACATAATAATAGCTCAAAGAGAACACACAGCAACAAAGTCCAAGCCAAAGCTACAAAGCTACTACATGTCATTCTATTCACAACCAAATGAAATGCTGCGCTCAGTTTCTTGTTAAAATTGTAAAAATTGTATTATGAAGCAAGTATTTAGTATGATAAAGAGGCAGACCCAGTCACAATCAGAGGCCGTTGAAAGTTCCGGAACTTGTCATTTGGCTTTGATGTGAGTGTGATGTCACAGAGAAAACATTCCGCCACAGTCTCAGAGGTTCTAACTTACCTAAATATCACAAGATATTGCACACTTCTGACAAAGCCACACAAGAAATGTTCAATTGCAGCCAATAACACAGCTGATGACTTGATGACATCATAGACTGCAGCCCAAACATCAGCTAATTGACTTGATGACATCATAGACTGCAGCCCGAACAACAGCTGATGACTTGATGACATCATAGACTGCAGCCCACAAAAAAAGCTAATGACTTGATGACATCATAGACTGCAGTCCAAACTACAGCTGATGACTTGATGACATCATAGTTTGCAGCCCGAATAACACCTGATGATTAATGACATCACAGACTTGAGCCCTGACAACAAGTTATGACTTGATGACATCAAATACTGCAGCCAATGACACAGCTGATGACTTATTGACATCATGGACTGCAGCCCAATCAACAGCTGATGACTTGATGACATCATAGACTGCAGCCCAATCAACAGCTGATGACGTAATGACATCATAGACTGCAACTCAAACAACAGCTGCAACTTGATGACATCAAAGACTGCAGCCCGAACAACAGATGATGACTTGATGACATCATAGACTGCAGCCAATAACACAGCTGATGACTTGATGACATCATAGACTGCAGCGCAAACATCAGCTAATGACTTAATGACATCATAGACTGCAGGCCAAACGGCAGCTGATGACTTGATGACATCATAGACTGCAGCCAATAACACAGCTGATGACTTGATGACATCATAGACTGCAGCACAAACATCAGCTAATGACTTAATGACATCATAGAATGCAGCCTGAACAACAGCTGATGACTTGATGACATCATAGACTGCAGCCAATAACACAGCTGATGACTTGATGACATCATAGACTGCAGCCTAATCAACAGCTGATGACTTGATGACATCATAGACGGTAGCCTATTCTACAGCTGATGACTTGATGATGTCATAGACTGCAGCCAATTACACAGCTGATGATTTGATGGCATCACAAACTGCAGCCTATTCAACAGCTGATGAGTTGATGACATCATAAACTGCGGCCCAAACAACAGATGATGAATTGATGACATCATAGACTGCAGCCAATAACACAGCTGATGACTTGATGACATCATAGACGGTAGCCTATTCAACAGCTGCACCTTGATGACACCATAGACTGCAGCCCAAATAACAGCTGATGTCTTGATGACATCATATACTGTAGCCCAAATAACAGCTAATGTCTTGATGACATTACAAACTGCAACCCAAACAACAGCTGATGACTTGATGACACCATAGACTGCAGCCCAAACAACAGCTGATGATTGATGACATCATAGAGTAGCCTGAACAACAGATGATGAATTGATGACATCATAGACTGCAGCCAATAACACAGCTGATGACTTGATGACTTCATAGACTGTAGACCAAACACACAGCAGATGACTTGATGACATCAGAAACTGCAGCCTCTTTAACAGCTAATGACATGATGACATCATAGACTGCAGCCCGAAAAAAAGTTGATAACTTGATGACATCACAGACTGCAGCCTGAAAAAAAGTTGATAACTTGATGACATCAAAGACTGCAGCCAATGACACAGCTGATGACTTGATGACATCATAGACTGCAGCCCAAACACAGCTGATGACTTGATGACATCATAGACTGCAGCCCACAAAAAAAGCTAATGACTTGATGACATCATAGACTGCAGACCAAATTACAACTGATGACTTGATGACATCATAACTGCAGCCCGAACAACACCTGATGACTTGATGACATCATAGACTGCAGCCCTGACGAAAAAAAGTTATGACTTGATGACATCAAAAGACTGCAGCCAATGACACAGCTGATGACTTATTGACATCATAGACTGCAGCCAATAACAACAGCTGATGACTTGATGACATCATAGACTGCAGCCCAATCAACAGCTGATGATGTAATGACATCATAGACTGCAGCCCAAACAACAGCTGATGACTAATTGATGACATCATAGACTGCAGCCAAACAACAGCTGCAACTTGATGACATCATAGACTGCAGCCCGAACAACAGATGATGACTTGATGACATCATAGACTGCAACCAATAACAAAAGCTGAAACTTGATGACATCATAGACTGCAGCCCAAACAACGGGCTGATGACTTGATGACATCATAAACTGCAGCCTATTTAACAGCTAATGACTTGATGACATCATAGACTGCAGCCGAAAAAAGTTGATAACTTGATGACATCACAGACTGCAGCCCGAAAAAAAGTTGATAACTTGACGACATCGTAGACTACAGCCCAGCAACAGCTGATGACTTGATGACATCATAGACTGCAGCCCACAAAAAAGCTGATGACTTGATGACATCATAACTGCAGTCCAAACTACAGCTTGTTTTAAACATTTCCGATGACTTATAGCCAAACTACGTGGTCAAAGTCTGCTCTGGTCTTAGGTCCAAAAGCTCTGGGACATACTGCCTATGAATATCCTGAGAACCACTTCTCCCAAATATTTTCGAAAGAAAACTAAAAACGTATTTTTTCTGATGATGAGCCATTTTTTTGGGTTTTTTTTAAATAATACTTTTATTTGAGCATTCATTTTAATATTTTGCTATGAAAGCTGCTTTTCAGCAAACTTAGATATGTTAGTTTGTATGTTAATTTACAAACATGTATTTTGAATTTACCACCGTATTCATTCATCCTTGATTATGCATGATTTTACATTGTTTTGTAGCCTCCTCATCTCATTGTTTGTTTGTATTTTCTGTTCCATTAAGTAAGCAGAATTTACTACTGTGAAAAGCGAAAACATTAAAAATTTTGCAGCGTCAGGTTTTGTAGCCTCCTCATCACATTGTTAAGATAAGATAAGATAATCCTTTATTAGTCCCACAGTGGGGAAATTTCCAACATTGCAGCAGCAAAGGGATAGCAAAAAAGCAAAATAACTGTGCAAAATAAACTATATTAATAAATAAATAAGTACAAAAACGTGCAGGATGAAGATGAAGGAAATAAGCACAGAGGACGACATAAACAAACAATATATACAGTATTTTACAACGCGAGAAACTCAACAGTTAAATAAAGAATGTTCACAGTTGCATGGGTGAAAGTGAAATTGCACTTGTGGTATTAAGCTGTACAAGTGGAGTCAGTGTTATTGTTGTGTGTGGTCTACTGGGAGCAGTGCTGGTTGTACAGTCTGACTGCAGCAGGGAGGAAGGACCTGGTAACGCTCCTTCACACACTTGGGGTAAAAGCAGTCTGTCACTGAAGGAGCTTTCCATTTTACTTTCCATGCAGTCAGGGTGTCATGCATGGGGTGGGAGTCGTTCTCCAGCATGGATGACAGCTTAGCCATCATCCTCCTTTCTCCCACCACCTGCACTGAGTCTAGGGGGCACCCCATTGACTGAGCTCGCCTTCTTGATAAGTTTGTCAAGTCTCTTCCTCTCAGCAGTCGTGATGCTGCTGCTCCAGTAGACCACTCCATAGTAAGATGGCTGATGCCACTACAGAGTCAAAGTTTTCCCTAAAAAGCTCCCTGCAAAGGACCTGAGTCTCCTCAGCAGGTATAGTCTGCTCTGACCCTTTTTGTAAAGTGACATTGTGCTTGAAAACAGTCCATTTCAGCTGTCTTTAAGTGAAAAAGCAGACTTGTAAGTGTTTTTATCTCAATGTCCTTTTGCTGGATGTTCTAACCGGTGTCATTAGGGGAGCCTGAAACATGCGGAAATGGATTGACCAAAAAATCTTTTTTTTTACATAACTGCATTGATGTGGAGGCGGTTCCGCTGGCACCAGTCCACAAATTTTCAGTCAGTTCTCTGTACTCACTGTCGTCCTCATCTATGATGGGATTTCCATCAATTAGGTGTCTTCAGGCACAAAAACGGATTTTGAGTGGCTTTTCTTTAAAAGGTGCCCTTTTTGACCACATGAAATTATATGTAGAAACATATGAAAATGGATAAAATGATGAAAAGGGTGTTTTTGGTACATAACTGTCATAAATGTTGGATTATGAGCAGGTTTTGATTTAACATGTCTTTTGCTGCAAAATGCATATTTCAGGTGTCTTTAAGCACAAAAAGCGGATTTTGAGTGCCTTTTTTCTCAAAGCTTCCTTTTGCCCAGACTGGTATGAGAAACATTTCAGTGCCAGAAACTTGAACATTGAATATGATGAAAAAGGTGTTATTTGGTACATAGCTGTCATAAATTATTAAATTATGAGCAGATTTTGACTTTACATGTCTTTTGTGTCTTTTGCTGCAAAACGGGTATTTCATCAATTCAGGTTGTATAAGCGCAAAAAGCGGATTTTGAGTGCCTTTTTTTTCTCAGAGCTTCCCCTTTTGCCATCAGTGACTGAGAAACACATTTATTTGCCAGAAACATGTGAAAAAGGATAGATGAAAAAGGTGTTTTTTGGTACATAACTCATGAATTTTGGATTATGGGCAGATTCTGACTTTACATGTTTTTTTGCTGCAAAACGGGTATTTCAGGTGTTTGTGAGCGCAAAAAGCAGATTTTGAGGGCCTTTTTTCTCAAAGCTGCCCCTTTTGCCCACAGTGACTGAGAAACACATTTCTATAACAGAAACAAGTAAAAATGGATTAATATGATGAAAAAGGTGTTTTTTGGTACATAACTGTCATACATTTTGGATTATGAGTAGATTTTGACTTTACATGTGTTTTGCTGCAAAACATGTATTTGGATCAATTTAGGTGTCTTTCAGCACAAAAAGTTGATTTTGAGTGGCTTTTTACGAAAAGCTGTCTTTTTTTCAGAATCAGTTAAAAACACATTTATATTCTTGAACTATATCAAAATGGATTAATATGATGGAAAAAGCTGTTTTGTAGTACATAACTGTCATACATGGTGGTTTTCCTTGTTCAGAAGGTCAGCGCTCCAATCCCTGGCTCCGGGCAACATGTCGAGGTATCCTTGGGCAAGATACAGAACCCCAAATTGCTTCTGATGCCACGTTATAGAAGTGTGTATGTTACCTAGACACCCTAGTTCGGTAGTCTCTGTCCCACAGTGTGTGTGTTTGAATGGTTGATTATGAGAACCTGTGAAAGTGCTTTGAGAAGACTTTTGAAAAGACTAAAAAAGTGCTATACAAGTACAGTCCATTTACCATTTACCAAATGTGCTCGTAGAAACAAGTCATCAAAGTAAAAAAAAAAAAAAAACAAAAAAAAAAACAAAAAACATGTTTTCCATCATATTAATCTATTTGTACATGCATCTGTGTTTCTGGACAAATCTGACAGCTTTAACCAAAAAAGTACTCAAAACCCATTTTCTGTTTTTAATGATACTGATCTAAATACACTTTTTGCAGCAAATAATATCTAAAGTGCCAATCTTCTTATAACAGAGAGGACATCAAAGTTAACTCCATAAAGCCGGGGCAACCGGTGGCCTACCTGCTGGTGCTGTGTCCTTGCCGAAGCAGCTGCATGTTTCGATTCCAGCCTGTTGCCCGCGTCCCCACTCTCTCCCTCTTTCATGCTTAAAGCTATCCTGTCAAATGAATTAAAAAAGACAATAATAAATTGAAAAAAAAAAAAAAACCTCTTCAAATAAAAAGCAAGTTCATTTACATGTTGCTATTTGCCTATGGGCACCATGTTTTATCTATAAAAATTAGCACAATTTCCATATTAGAATCAGCAGTTTGTCAAAAAAAAAAACCAAAAAATTCATTGTATAGTCAATAGTTAACAAAAATTTTCATCAAAAATTAGAAACAACATTGTAAAGTTGTTTAAAATAGCAAAAAATCCGAAAAAAGTTTTTGCATAATATATATTAAACTTGATATATTTTTGATGAATATGAATGATTTTGATATTTGTGTAAACCTACTTAAAATAAAACAAAAAGTTACTTATAAGCATATCTGTTTTTATTTTTTTTTTTCTCAAGGTGTAGTTTGTCTCAAAAATGTCATAGTATTTAGTATTTCTTGAAAAATGCACAACAAAAACAGGGTTTAGTTCCGTTTTAGAACCGTCATTTTATAGGATATTATACAAATTGTAAAAAGAGTCATAGTTTAGTATGTTTTAAAATGAAAAAAAAAAAATAGTCAAAAAAATAAAAGTCATTTTAAAAAGTGTGTAAAGTGCCATGAAAATATAAAAGTTAAATCCGTTGCAAATGTCATTTTAAAGTGCAAAAAAGCCATAATATAGTACATCATCACCTTCCAGAAAGTGTTCAAACGATTTTATTTTGTAGTATTTGCGTGCACTTTTTCAGACAAAAGGCGGAGGACTCAGGAGAGAGGATCAACAGACCAGCCAACCAGGCGTGCAACATTTCAGCTCTGCGCCATTGGATTAAAAAGTAGTCGACAAAAAAACTCGCTTTAATGTTTGTTTCAAACGGTTCAAAAAAACGGACTAAGTGACTCACGTTAGCCATGTAAAATGTCATCGTAGAGTATGTCATAAAACAAGCTGAAAAAAGTCATCTGGTCAGTTAACGTTAGCTGCAGAAAAATGCGAAAAAACTGTCATGTTGTAAAGACTGGTTTGCCTTAAACATGCATATTATGAATGTTTAAAATGCAAAATATTCATCTTAATAAAGCTATCAGTGTGTGAAATAAAAAAATTTAACTCTAGCAACGTGCTGTGTCATGCTAAAAGTTAAAAAAGTTAAATTAGCTGTGAAACTAAATTGTCTTTTTTTCTATATGTTTAAAGATTGGAAAAAAACCTACCACCAGGTCATCAGATACAGCCAATAGTGGTTTTTGAAAAAACAGATATGTCAACAGATACGTTTAAAATGCTTGTTTGTTTTTTTTGACTCATGAGGCAAATTTGAATAGTTCCAGGAAGTGTCCGCCAAGCCATTTGTAATACATTATTCAGCAGCTCAAGCATCAGTGTGTGAAAGCAGAAAAAAGCTCACCATGTGTTGTGTCTAGCTAAAGTTATTCTCTGCAGCAGAAAACTGTAGCACCACGTGTTGTGTTTAAAAAAGTTCAATTAAAACACAAAATACAAAAATTGTTTTTTTTCTATATACACTATATATACAGATAGACTATTGTACGTCCAGCCCACAGTCAAACACACACTCATGGAGCTATGGCACTGCTACACATATTAGTATGCAGTATGAGGTAATGTAAAATTAACTCATTCAATGTTTTCATCTGTACCAGACAGTGTATATCACATTGTGTGGTTATGCTAACATATTTTAGATTTCATCATGGTAAAGGAGCAAGTCTTTCCTGTTTTTTTTGCTTTAACGTGTACTGTCCTTTCCACAATGCAGGTGTCTGACAACGCATTATGACCAGAAAATATTTAGAGTATGTTAGAGTGCGATGTTTGCCACTCCTGTTTAATGGCCTTGTTTGGCAAATTTTCATTAACGGGTAAAAACTGCAGACGCGTTGTGACATTTTTAAAGTCCATATACCTGCAGGTCTTATACCTTTCACAGGTGCAGTCTTTGTGTAATGTTAGAATTTAAAGGTTTAAATAAAAGTCTGGCAGGAATTTGAACATGATGCTCCATGATAAGTCAGCAGGTTATTAGTGGAGATATTAGTTTGTACTAAGCCAAGCGTTGACCATTGGGTATCTACACTAAACTATCTGACAAAGTAAAATTTTAATCTTTTATTAGTGTGATGTCCACACAAGGCGTATCACTATTTCCATGGCTGCAAGTAATGAGATGTGTCTAAGAGAGGTCAAGGTGGTAAACTAAGAAAATCAAACTATTAAAATGAAATTAACCTGGGACACCTCATTTCATTTACTTATGGGATTGATTTCACACAAAATGATTTACCGTCAAAATGGTCCAGGTGTTCAAAAACTGAAAGGTTTGGCAAGATGTTGAGTGAAACCTTAACCCTCTTTCAAAATCCATCCTCCTTGTGAGACCTTGAGGACATTTTGTCCACTCAAAAAACTGACCAAAAAAAGTACAGAGGATTTTTTTTTGGGCAGCTCTTTCACATCATGACCTCTGTACTAGGCCTGATATCAGTTGGATTGTGTTTTTAAAACTGTCACAGTTTCATTTTGTCCGATCCTAGAGAGAACACATGACTGCTTTGGGGCATGTATACAGGTACTTACAAGGGACTAAGGACTATGAGTTGTGTTATCACAAGCCCAGTAACACTAAACTTGAACTGATGGGATATTCTGGTGACTGGGCCAACGATGCTGAGGACAGAAAGAGCACTACAGGCCACTGCTTTAGCCTAAGTCAGGATGGTGCTATTGTTTCATGCTCTACACAATCCGAAGACTGACCAACACGTTTGAGTTCACACAGAAAATCTTGCTTGACAGCTGGATACTCAAAACTGTCACCAAAGCTACAGACTCTCAAAAAATGACCTCATGTTACATGTGTAACTCTAGATCTGAAAAGGATTGTTTTGAGCAAACAGCAACCGTGTTTAAGGACAACCAAGGAACTATAGCGCCTTGCGAAGAATATTTCATGAATCGACAAAGGACTATTTTTCAACTGTGGACATAAAGTATCACTTTATCAGGTCCAATGTATTGCAAATGGGGCAAAATTTTTTGGTGTACTGTACAACTGAAAATATGGTTGCAAGGTCCGTTTCACAAAGCAGGTTTAGTGAAAACTCTGAGTCTGTTAACCCTGAAATGAGGGAAACTCTGAGTTTTCCGTTTCAAAAAGGGAGGTAACTCAAATTGTGTCCAGAAAAAGATGTTTAACTCTAGCCTGTTTCACAGAGAGGGGTAACTTAAGCTCTCGGTCAGTTACCGTAGTAACAGACTCTATGAAATAACCTGGTCGAGACCAGGTTTTTCTCAATGAACCTCGAGTTAATCTCTTTAAGGCAATCTTTTGCCACAAATAATTTAAGTGTCCTCATTCATTCATTCAGTCAACAGGCGAGTGTCGGAGTGTAGTTCTGCCGTCTGTCAAAATGAAATGCCCTTTAAATTAATGTTCATTGAACAGAAATGAAGTTTTCATAGAAATTACTGCGCAGAGAATTAGGCCTAAATATTCAATGGGATGATTGAATTTTTCAGACGCATTTACTGATGTTTTGCATTTCCGGACAGTTATCTTTTTGAGCGGTACCGTTTCACATCACAGTCCATATTTATACATACACAACCAAATCCGTTTTACATTTGCAACATTACCAAACGCGCAGTCATGCTCTCATCTCATCAGATATTGTGTGTTGCGCTGCGGTTCTTTGCAAATGGCAGTTTCTTTTGTAAATGTCGGAGATGCAGAGCATTTAAGCAAGGCAACTGTATGCAGGGCGGTCAGAAAAAGTGTGCCATGGCCCTGAAACGACTTTTACACATCTTTGTCGTTTTCCCTGGACATAAACCTGTCAGAGCCATCAAGGAGGAGTTCCACAGGATTGCAGGTGAATGATGTAGAGATCTGTTAAATTAATTTTGAATCATATTCCGTTAATGACATTGTGCTGCAACCTCAGACTGGGATTAGTAATTTTAATTTCTTTTAGGATTTCCCAGTGTGATTGGCTGCATAGATGGCACACACATCCCCATCCCCATCCCCATCCCCACGTGCCCTCCTCCCCCGCGGGATTGCACCTAAATGAAATAAAATGAAAAAAATTAATACGCTACCATTCAAACAGTTTTCCCCTGTAATAGTATTGTGATTGCAAAGGACTACATTTAAAGTTTACGCATTGACCCGGGCAGCAATGTTCTCCCACGCCGTCTCCCTCTCTTTTGCCGCTGCAGCGGTGTTAAATTTAAAATGTCATTTCAAAAAAAAAATATAGTGTTCAGAAAGAAACTCCGCTTTTTATGAGCGAAAAAAAATTTCCAATTCAGAGTGCGGTGGGGTGAAGAACGCAGCCCTCCGCTTCCCCGTTGCCATGGTGACTCGTCGAATCGGGGCTCCATTGATGCTGGCAGAAAAAATCATTCTTTTATATAGTTGTGGTGCACGCGCTTAACTCCAGGTGAAACTACTCCGAGTTGATTAAAGAAACTCAAATCAGCTCTTTTCTGGAACCGGAAACACAGAGTTTCCTATTTCAGAGTAATCAACTCAGAGTTCAAGGTTACACTCAGTTTGTTTTGCTTTGCGAAACGGACCCCAAATGTGTTCACAAAATCTGCCACAAGGGAAAAAAATTGAAAAGTTTTGTTCTGCCACATATATGTTTGGAAAAAACTAGTATCATGGTCAAGAAAGTGGCACCATTGAGTGGCGGTGTACGTGTGCGATGTTTGAAACAGTGTTATTTTGGTTGCCACATTTTTATTATGCGTAAGGATACGCGCTGTGTAATTAAAAAGGCGGAGCCTACCTGCGCTCTTGTTCCTGTCAGAGAGAGAGAGAGCGGTGCGTTATGGCTACCAGTTAGAAGTGAATCATGTCTCCTGTCGTCTATGTGCTTGGTGACTAAGATAGGACTTCTGCAAAGATGTCTACTGAAATATACGGAAACGGGAGGAGGGTCTGTTGTCTCCCGTGCTCCTAATCGGACACCCACTGCAGATGACCCAACAGAATAATGCCAGCAGAAGTTGTCTTACACTCACCACAGATTACAACTAAAAAAAAAATATCTGAGGTTATCAGTTTTAAAAAATTACATTAGAACATTTTACGCAAACAAAGAGCACACCATTGGGAAGCCTTGTATATGGTTTAATAAAAATTAGAAACAGGAAAAGGCTTGCAGAAAACAGGGAGCTGACACTCAGGAGGATGAGGGTCCTGTCTTAGTGCAGGGAGTCTCCAGGCTAAAGACATACCTTTATAGGCCTGGGTGGGAAACCACTGGAGATGAGGCTTTTGTGTTCCCCAGCTTCAGTTATGGAACTTTGCTAGTTGTGTTAAGTTTGTTCTTATCATAGTGAATTACTTAGAAATTAGCTTTTGCTGTGCTAACCTCAGCTTTTGTCTATAGTGTTTCATATGATAGGCCTACAAATATTGATCCTTTTTTAAAATAATTTATCAAACTTTGATCCTTTGTCAGCTGCCTGTCCCTGTGTCCAATCTTTATCTTTTGTTTAAAAAGGTCTAGGCTACTTCATTGTTCTATTTCATCACACTACTGTTAATATAAGAGAGGGATTTTAATACAAAGTGTAAAACTGCATGTGAATGCATGTAATTGCATAAATTAGTTAGCCTTAATTAGGCTGTGTAATATTGCCCTCTTCTGGATTAATATCTTAATGAACTGCATTAAACTAGACCTTTCTGTGTTTTTATAACCTGCTTTGAAATAGTTCCTCCAGCACCCAGTGCTCCATTTGCAATATATAATAACAAGATTACATATATAACACCATCATGAAAAATAATATCAATGTTTATTATAATTCCCCATTAAGCCTAGTACCTTTCATTTTTCTAAACGACTTACCCAGTGATCTCATTGAGGTCTTTCAGCTTCCCTCCATTTGCCATCAATGGAAAATCAGCTAAGCTGTAACAGTATAGGCAAATGGAGTCAATAGAATCACAAAGCTAAAAAACATTCAACCTTTAATTTCTGTGTACAATAATGTTTTTTTTTACGTTCCCAAATATATGCACTCGTCATCCATATCAATACTAAAATTGCACTCTGCTATCAAGCACCATGTTATATTTAACAAAGCTGACATGTAACTCACACTGAGCTGTAAAATACATTACACAAGCCTTTTCTCCCCTTTAACTCCCCAGTGTTAGATTAAATTATTTAAGAGAAGGACATTTTAAATTAATAGGCTGTTAGTGGCTGACGATATTTGTACAGTATATACAGTGCAGTGTAGTGACGTTAGCTTACTCCGTTAGCATATCTGTTATTGCTTCGTAAATCTACTAATTTAGCAGTTGATAATCCAATATCATGCTTGAATGCGAATGTTAATTTAGCTAAGATATGCTGATAATATAAAAAACGAAGACATCCTACCCTTTCAAAGCCCATCAGAAATGGTCTTCTCTGCTGTAACTCCACTGTGCTGCTAGCAATTAATGCTACTTCCGGGAACTATTGAGATGCTCCACATTCCACCATTGCTGTGAAAAAACTGTCCATCGGAGTGAACGGAGATGACACAACTTGAAAGGCTCTGCTGCCACGCATACACTGTCGTTCTGTGAGAAACACTGCAGTTTGTTTCAAAAAATTAAAAAAAATAAGACACACTAAGAAACAGCAAAAAAAAGTTGTAGTATACTTTGTCATCAAAATTCAAAGAAGAAATCATAGTATCATGTCAACAATTTTTACATATACGTCAATTTAATAAAAAAAAAAAGTCCAGTACAGTACGTCATCAAAACACACAAAGACAAAAAACTTAACAATATTAATTTTATTTATTATAAAAGTGGTATAAAGTCACAGTATAGCATGTCTTAAAAATCAGTATGTCATAGTAATTAGTAAGTAGTGTAATTAGTAAGTAAGTAAGTATGTCATCAAAATGTAAAAAAGGTGGTGCACCCAGTAGCTCAGTTGGTAGGGCAGGCACCCATGTACAGAGGCTAAGACCTTGCCGCAGCAGCCGAGGATTCGATTCCAGCGTGGACCCTTTGCTGCATTTTATCCCCTCTCTCTTTCCCTTTCACACTTAACACTATCATATCATTAAGACAAAAAAAAAAAAACAAAAAAATAATAATCTTAAAAAAATGCAAAAAGATCATCAAAATCAGAAAAAAAGTCTCGAAATCACTATGGTATGTCATAATAAAAATAAAAAGTCTGAGTAAAGTGCCATAATGAAAACAAAGTTGAAGTCGTAGTAAAAGGGGAGAAATGTCATAATATTAAATGTCATTCAGAATGTCTTAAAAATAAAAATAAATAAATTATAGTACAGTATGTGTTAAAAAGGAGAAAACATCATAGAAAAAAAGCCAAAATATTGCATGTCTTTTAACAATCGGTGTTGAAAACAAATTGTATAGTATGTCATAAACGTGCAAAAAAAATGGGCATGTCATATGTAAAAATTTTAATTCATGAGATGAAAACATGAAAAAAATGGAGAAAAGTGAAAATAAAAAAAAACATTACTGTAATCGGGGCTCCAGTCATTGTGTAGTTTATGAAAAAAATGCACAAAAAAACCCCACAAAACCTCATTGTCTAGTACATTATAGAAAAAAAATGCGCCAATAAGAAAACTTTTTTTTCCGGCCAGACCATAAAATGCAGAAAAACTATGCTTGGGTAAACAGATGTCATAAAATGTGAAAAAAAAATTTCATTATGTAGTTTGTCCAGCAGAGTGCACTCCAACTCCATTGTTGGCGGAGTGTAATAAAGCACATTTATTCAAGTACAGCACTGTAGTACAAGTTTGAGGTATTGGCACTTTGCTTGAGTATTTACCTTTT
Organism: Plectropomus leopardus; assembly: GCF_008729295.1. Taxonomy (NCBI): domain Eukaryota; kingdom Metazoa; phylum Chordata; class Actinopteri; order Perciformes; family Serranidae; genus Plectropomus; species Plectropomus leopardus. Next base: position 34,056,966 of record NC_056474.1, on the reverse strand, counting down.
CTGCTACTTTAATGCGTATGTAATTCACCTTCATTTACTTCAACTTCATACCACTACATTTTAGAAACTTTACACCCATTTGTAATAAGAGAAAGCTGGCAGGTTTAATTTTAGCAAATCAATTATCCCTGCTGTTGCTGATGTTGTCATTTGTATAAAAAATGCACAATAAAACATGTAATAGAAACATTATATCATTGTATTATATAAAAATGAAAAAAACAGGCACAGTGTAGTATGTCTTAAAACAATGGGGGACATCATCAGTATGTCATTAAAATGAAGAAAAAGTCATAGTATTGGTATTGCATTTTCATCAAATACTTGACCATTTCATTGTATAGTATCTCATAAAAGTAAGAAAAAACATCTTATATAGTTTGTCACAAAACAAGAAAAAAAGAGAAAAAGAGCATGTCATAAAAATCTGAAAAAAGTCATTGTAAGTATGTAATAAAAAGACATCACACAGTAGTACAATACAAAAAAGTAAAAGTATAATATGTCTTCAAAAAAAAAGAAGAAAGACATCATAGTATAGGAAGTCCTGACACTGCAAGAAGTCTTGGTGAAAATGCAATAAAGAAAAAAAATAGCATAGCATTTCATCAAAATTCATTTGGCAAAAAAGTCATAGTAAAGTATCTCATAAAAATCTGAAAAAAAGTGTCATAAAAATACAAAAAATTCATTTGTCAGTAGTTTGCTGTCATAAAAATCAGAAAAAGTCATAGTATAGTTGTCATTCAAAAAAAAAAAAAGTCATAATAGAGTTTGTATTAAAAAATACAAGAAAATCATAGTATAGACTATTTATATAATTAAAGCATAATACAAAATGGAAAATGGAATCAAAAGTATAATATGTATGTCTTAAAATGCAAATAGAGGCTTCATACTATAGTATTAAAAATGCTATATATAATGCTTTATAATTGGTGCATGGTGGGCCCCTTCACACTCAAACACACTACAAGTATATATATATATATATATATATATATATATATATATATATATATATGTATGTCAACAACATTTAATATTTTTAAAAAAAATTTTACAAAGTCAAAGTCAAAGTATAGAATATGTGAGTGTAGCATTAGGTAGAGAAATGTAGTATACAGTATAACATAAAATGTAAAAAGTATAGTAAATTATGCCTTAAAATGCAAAAAATAAAACAAAGCTGTGTAAATAATAATTAATTAACCTGCAGCAGTGTGCAGAGAGCTGTGTGACAGAACTCAAGATGCTGAATGACCACTGGGAGGTGCAGCAAAACGAAGTGGCAGGATTGCTGTGGAGAGAGCACAACACACTTTTATCTCCCATGCAGGTAATGACATCAATAGCTTTACCCATAAGACCCATTTGGCAACCTTTTTTCGTCTCCATCTTATGTTGTATCCAAAATGCCTTACCAGTTTTGTAGCACCCCTTCCCCCCTCATAGATAACAAGCACTCCCCACCTTAACCACCAAACACATACAATATACTTAATTGTCCTCATAGAGAAATTTGTCTCTCAACGCTGCACAGATAATGGCTCCACAAAATTTAAAATTATTTACAACCAAAAAACACGCAAGTCTAAACAAAAACAACATCAGATGTACCACTTCACATAATCCCAGTTACACCTGACACAACAATTGCACATACATTGCATTATTGTGCTAGAGACCTCAAGCACTGGGTGTCTCAGTGTGTTGGTTGCCAACAGCAGCACTCAGTCAAACTGGCAACCTTAAACTAGCTTTGCTAGAATTGAGTCTTGATGGAAAAAAAGTGAAAAATAGAACCATATGTTGTATTTTAATTACTTTTGCTTAACTGATCACTGTAATTTTAAATTAAAATATTCTCTCTTTTAGTTTACAAATTGGCCGCCTCACCCGAAAGGCCACCACAATTGTGAGCGACGCAAGCCCCCCGCACACAATCTGTTCAGCCTCCTGCCCTCTGGAAGGAGGTACAGGAGCCTCCGCTCCCGCACTACCAGACTCACCAACAGTTTTCATCCAGGCTGTCAGCTGTGAACTTTCCCTCCCCACCCTCAGCTGAACTCTCTCTCCTGCTCCCTCCCCCCCTCCACCAGGCCCTCTCTCCCTCCTGAGGAGAGTTAAGTTATTAATTCTACCTCTCATTTGTGCAATAATAACCCCCACAGCTGCTACAATGTTTTTGTTTACACAGTTTATATACTGGTTATTTTTTTTTTGCACTACACTGTTTACACTGTTTATTTACTGATTATTCTGTTTTTGCACTATTTATTCTGCTGTTTACATTCTGTTTATCTGTTTTCTCTCTACTGCACTCATTACTATTTTTTTGCTTTTTTTTTTTTTTTGTTTTTTTTTTTTGTTATATAGACTATATTTTTAATTCTTTAATTCGATTTTTAACTCTGTTGTGCCTGTGCACTTTACTGTTTGCCCTGTCCTGTCTGATATCTGTCAACGCATGGGATAGTGAGAAACGTAATTTCGATTCCTTTGTATGTCAAGTACATGTGAAGAAATTGACAAATAAAAGCCGTCAGTTTTCCGGAACGCCGAAACAGAGCACGTGGTCGGGGACAGAAGGCAGGTAGGTTCACGGGGAATCAGGCGAGGAGATGGCAGGTCGGGAACAGGCAGAGTCGGCAACGGATGATCTGGCAGGTAAGTGCTGGAAAAACGTGCATAATGCAGAGGACGATCTGGCAATGAGTGAACGGGCTGGATATTGTCTTAAATACTGGGTAGATTGGTGATGAGCTGCAGCTGTGGGGAGAGCAGCTGCAGCAGTGGGCGTGGTTTGCAGGTAGAGCAGAGCAGAGGAAGGTGAGTCCCATAAAAAAACTACTGGCAGACGGGGGGAGGAGGAAGAATGCAGGAACCATGACAGATATAAGCTGTGTCCAATTTCAGGGTCTGCATCCTTCGGAGGCTGCATTCGAAGGCCAATTACGTCACAGCGCTGCGCGAAGGCTGTCCCATTTGGTCACAAGTCGAAGGCTCCTCCTTTCGCAGCCCACAAATGCGTCCTCCTTTTCCCTCTGTTTGGAGGACACATCGCTACTATCCTTCGCGGCCTTCCATTTCCCAAGATTCCTTGCGCGCCCGCGATCTTCAAAAATAATGGCGGCACAGAGCGGAGATCGGAGCGTTGATTTAACTTAATGTGGGTTTTTACTCATTTGAAAATCAAACGCCAGATATGTTAAACTTAGAGGGACATTAAAATCTCATAATTTCATTCATAATACGTGACGTTAGTAATGCTAACATGTAGCCACCTAGCAGCCCCGCTGTGCTGCCCGCCCGCGGAGAGCTCCGTCCGCAGCCGCGGAGAGCTCCGCAGCAGCGGAGAGCTCCGTCCGCAGCAGCGGAGAGCTCCGTCCCCTGACGGAGGGCTACTACTGCGCGAAAAATCAGCTTCCGACGCGGACAGAGGCGCTTGTCCTCCTCTCCTCCAGCAAAATTTAAATAAAAAGTAAATTTTAAAAATACAATAATTTCTTTGCTTTAGTGTCCCCCCCCCCCCCCCCCCCCCCCCCCCCTCTCAGCTGATGTGGGGGTAAGGGCGGGAACATCTGGTGACGCAACCAGGAAATCCTCCGAAGGCTAGACTGTCCCAATTAACAACCGTTAAAGCCTTCCGTTCGAAGGAGTCGCCTCCGAAGGCTGCGTAGGCTGGGTCCTCCAAAGGATGCAGACCCTGAATTGGGACACAGCTATTGAGTGTGAAGGGATGACATATTTTTGTAGGCCAACCAGGAAGCAAGCATCACACTGGTTCCCTTGTCATGGGACTTATGGGACTTTCGGTTATCGCCAAAAAGAAAGCTCTGTGAAGAACACGAGTTTATGATTTACACGTTTTGATTTAGCGTGATAATCTTCACGGATGAATACCACTTTTGTGAATTTTGAAGTGTAAATGAAATCGCCAGAAGCAAAAAAGATATTGTTAGGCTATACACGAACGACATCGCAGTTGCACGATTTAAACATTATCAATGACAAACATTGTAAAAACGGTTTAAACATGATCAGTTAATCGATATTAAAACAAAACTAAATGGGTTTCTGTGCAGTCCGGTGTGATGACGTCTAACGTGTGCACAGCTGTGTGACAAACACTGTAGTAAAACCTGAATGTCAAAAATCTGGTTTTAGCCACTTGTTAGGAAGCCTTCTCTAAGACGAGTAAAAAAACCTTAAAAGTTCAAAAATCTGGTTTAAGTGAACGTATTTTATGTTGAAGAAAAACATTTAAACCTTTTAGCCAGTGTTAACCACAGACGTTTTACAAGGCATTTTACCTAAAACTCATTCAAAAAAACCCATGACTTTAAGACGAGGGAATTTTAAAAGACTAATGGACTTCACGTTTTAGGACTCATTACTTCACCAAGTATTCTCAGCCTATACTTGCATGAAATCTGCTTGTTTTAAGTCAAGATTATGCAAATATATATTTTTCCCCAATATATTTAAAATCCCTGTTAAAGGCCAACCTTCAATTTAATAAATTCCACATTTTATTTCCTGTTTATTCCAGAACCATTCCTGTTAATATAGCGCCACTGCGATAGAAAAAGTTACCAACTCATGTGTGAGCATCTTGCATTAACCGGGTATAATGTTACCTTTTGAAGGCTCGTGTTTTTAAGCTGTAAACGTTGACAATGCTAATACATGGTAACAACATCTTTGCTAATATTAGCCATATTGAGCCTAGGCACCATGTGCTGCTAGCTTACAGTGAACAGGGCTAAATTTAGCATGAACATATAGCTTAGAGGGCGAAAGTTTTTTTATGGCCAGATCTGCTATGCTTTAGTGTTAAATGATTGCTTCTAGTAATTTTAGTTGCTCACCTTGTCATCCTTAATAACAGGAATGGAAAAGCCCTGCAGCTCCTCTGTAACAGCACTCGAAGAGAAAGAACAGGAACCACTTGTGGATGTGGCACCTTAGGCGTCCATTAACTGCCCATTAACTTTGAAGTGCCGGCAGAATTTCGCGCCGGGCTTTGGCCACAGAGAAGGTACAAGGTAGAAGGTCGATTTATTCGTCACTTTTTAAAGTTTAAAAACTAAATTACTTTTGTCCTTGATCCTGCTACATTCGGCTTACGGTTTCATTTCTCCTCTCGGTTTGTCTTCTTCAGGATCCTCTCACAGTCTCCAGTCCAAAACCCACACAACTTTTCCTGATGTTGATAAGTGCTTTTCTGTCATTGAAAAGCCGTACCTCAGCAGAAGGGGTCATGGTGTCGAAAAAAAGGGAAAAATACAGCAAAAAGTAGCAAGGATTTGAGAAGCTACCGGCTGCTGCATCTACATGCGCTGCCGTCGTCATAGCAACAAGAAAGGCTGCAGAGGCTTTTTTCCATCTCCTGCTATTTAGGACGACAAGCTGAGCCACTTTAACATACTGGCATAATTTAACATTGTGATGTACTAGATGTGGAAGCTATATTTATTTTTGTAGGGTTAGTTTGTAGGGACTGTTCGTTATTTATGAGGAGAAAGGGGTGCTGCAAAGCTAATAAGGAAAAAAATTTAAATGCCAGAGAAATGGTCTTGTTTTTGATTTGATGTTATTTAAATTAATTTACAATATTAAAAAAACTAACAGCATATTTAACTTAAAAAAATAATGATGGAGCTGTAACTGGAGCTTTGTAGTTATAAACAAATACAATTAGAAGAAACAATGCCAGGAAAATTTACACAATGAAAAAACAGGATATTTATATAATATAGTATATTATAAGAAGATTATGATGCACTTGCCAAAACTATTTAAAATGGTTTAGCTTCCTCTTATAGGTCAAATAATTGATTTACCTACAATGTGGTTTTACCTGCATGGGAGATAGTGTGTTGTGCTCCCTCCATAGTCATGCTGCCATTCTTGTTTTGCTGCAGGTCCTAGTGGTTCTTCAGCACCTTGAGTTCTGTCACACTTGTCTGCACACTTGCTGTGGGTGAGTTCATATGCACACACACACACACACACACACACACACACACACACACACACACACACACACACACACACACAGCTTGTGGATTTTAGGACATTCTTTACTTTGACTATTTTCAAAAATATTTTTACATTTTGTTGCCATGGCATTATTATTATTATTATTATTATTAGATAGACATCATTTACTACTTTTTACATTTTATAATATACTGTAGTATAACATATAGTAGTAGTAGTAGTATAATTTAGATTTTTATTTTTTTTTTTGCATTTTGAAGACATATTATACATTGACTTTTTACATTATCCATTTCCGTAATATACTATTGTGTGATGTTTTCATTTCATACCATACTAGGACTTTTTGTAAGTATGTGTGTTTGACATACCACACTTTGGTGTTTTTTTTTTTTTTTGCATACAAGACATACTATAATATGACATATACTTTTTCTTTTCCTTTTTTATGAGACTTTTTGTCCTGTATGATTAATTATTGTATGACTTTTTTTCAGGTTTTTTTTGTGGCATAGTTGAACTGTTTTTTTTCTTCGCTTTAAGTCGTGTAACAACTATGGCTGGCTTACTGTAAAGATAATGTTCTGGATTTTTATGACACTTTGGTCTGAATTTTATTTTTGTTTTCATGACATACTATAACCAGGACTTTTTCTGATTTTGATGACATACTATATAAAGACTTAATTTATTTATTTATTTAAAAAAATGTTTATTTATTAATCTTTTCATTTTACATTTTAGACATACTTTAAAGTATAGCAATGGCTTTTACTAATTTTTAAGACATTAAACAGATGTTAAACTATGGCATACTATTGGAGACTTACTATATAAAGACATTTTGCAGTATGTGCAACTCAGGTCAGTTTTATTTATAAAGCCCCTTATCACAAAACAGAGGGCTTTACAGCGACCTCCCTCTGCCCTTAGACCCTCCCATCAGGAAAAGGAAAAACTCCCAAAAAAGAACACCTGTAACGGTGGTACAAAAAGGAAGAAACCTCAGGAAGAGTGGCAGAGGATGATGAGGGATCCCTCTTCCAAGACGGACAGACGTGGAACAGAATGTTTGTTGTAAATAATAGTTGAAATACAATGATGACAAAAAGGAAAGAGAAAGAGAAAGGGGAGAGAGGGGGAGAGATGCACATTAATATTCGAAACAGATGCATGTCATATTACAATAACGATAGGTGTAAAATTACAAAATGCACTCTATGATAATATTGTGGGTGTTGATAAGAGTCCCATGCATATAGTAGAGGTGTGGCTCATAATAATGGCAGTAGAGGGTTGCATCAAGCACGATTACAGCATCGTACAACTAGGACCCCCAACACAGCATGCAGTGGGCGGTTTTGCAATGTGATGTCTTGTGATGTACTATTGTGTGATGTTTTAATAGCATACTATATGAGGACTTTTTTCAGATTTTTATATTTTAATTTTATAGCATACCACACAATGTTTTTTCTTTGTCATGTTAATGACATACTATACTACAACTTTAACTGTCCTGTGTCATAAGGTAGAAGAAGAAAAAGGTAGAAGGTAGATTTATTGGTCATTTTTTAAACGAAGTTTAAAACAAAGTTTAAAAAATGAATTTACAGTTATGCTTGATCCTCCTACATCTTTGGAGTTGAAGGCTGAGACGATAAAAATCAGCAACTACTGTGCTTAGTGATGTTGCTGCTGATGGCATTGTTCAATTCCTGCTGTGCATTTTTTGAACCAGCATAACAATCCTGTGTCAGTCCATCCAGTGTAACAGCTTGATCCGGGATGTCAGGTGTTAACCTTTTCTCTGTGGAGATGTGGGCAGAGCAGTCCCAGATCTACCATTGCTGAGAGAGCCAAAATCACGTCTGATCCACTATACTCTCCTGAGATCAGACACTAGACAAAAGAAGGTTTGGTAGAAAATTGTATCTATGTATTTTACATTATATTTTGGATTTTTAAGGGAAAATACATCATGAAAGTTTTTGCATTTTATGATATACTACATGACTTTTTGTCAGACTTTATTTTTATTTATTTTCTGATTTTGATTACATAATATGCTATATTTTTGCATTTTGATGAAATATGATAACATGACTTTTTTTTTTTTTTACATTAAGACACTATACTATGACTTCCAGATTTTTAAAACATGCTACACTGTTACTTTTTTTCACCATTTTTTTGTTTTATTTGATAACATCCCATACTTTAACTTTTTGTCTCACTTTCATGACATTTGACTTATTTTTTAAATGTGTTCACTTGCTATACTATGATTTCTTCTTTGCATTTTGATGACATTATGGCAATGGCTTAAAAAAAATAACAACATTTTTTTTGCCCCCTTTTTTGACACTTTACCATGATTTTTTTTGTTTTGTTTTTTTTTAATTATTATTGACTTAGAGAGAGTCACTCAGTTTTTATCTTTCGATTTGGGGGTGCGGATAGAAGGCGGAGTTAGCGAACTTTTGCACCGAGCGATCGCACATCTGGTATAAGTTTCTAAAAGACCTAATGTAATTTAGGAGACATTTATGTCTCTGAACTTTATGACGAATTACTCAATCTAACCCGTGGTGTATAAATTCACGTATCTCCTCACCACTATAGTCTCATCACAGTAACTTCAAATGCATGTTAGGAGACCTGAAAGTAATTTATAACGTTACACATGATTCTGAAGATCCTTTGCTCAATTTTGTGAAATGACCACGCATAACATAACATTGTACCATGGATCCTAAGAAACTTGGTGATTACTTAGATATAGGATTACTTTTAACATTATACAATGAATTCAAAATACGATATAACTACAAAGTTGGTTACGAGCTTACTAATAACTAAGACCACTAGATGGCAGTATAGCTCCATTATAACAAAAGGGGAATAAAACGTACTTTACCTAACTCATTCAAATTACATGAGATGAAAAGAATGGGAGGTGCTCCTATCTGTTTACTGAAGCATGGAGACAACCTCACCCCCAGTCACAAAGATTAGGGAAGAAGGGAAATTTTAACTTACAACCTTGGTCCAAGTCATTCTGTCAGATGTTTATCACAACACAGGGTTATATAATGGCTTTACCCAATGTTCGACCAGTTGGTTATCTCAGCAGGGGAGGCAATACGATGGTTGTTTGGTATTGCCTGGGTGACCCCAGGAGGTCATTCAGACGCCCTACATCCTGTGATATGCTGATGGGGCCTTCGGAGTGCTTTACCTTCCACCATATGTCAGGATGGAGGGTGTCAGATACTGACACTTTCCCGTGGCTTAAAAAGGCAGAGCGTGTTTGCAGACATCCCCAGGGAGTATAAGTTAAGTTAATTAACAACCCCCTGTTGGATGTTTTGGGTTCGTAAAACAGTGTCTCTTGACGTGTCCCCCACTTGCCCCGGGGACATTGAGCTCTGGAGTTCCTCAGAGGGACAAATGTAATGACCACGCCAAGGCAGTCCACTACATCCATGACACCTGTCCTTGTCCCAGTGTAAAAGTAGCGGGGGAGAATCCATTAAATGATAAAGTAGTAGTAGTAAATGCAAACTTTTCTATTATTTATACAGTCTTTGATATAGACTGAATTACAATCACAGTATTTATTTACAATAACGGGTAAAAAAAAAAAAAACGCCATATCACGTTCATATTATCAAAACGTGCTGAGCAACTGATTAGTTTTAATCCACCTAAAAATTCAAAATCAGTTTAAGTGATGCTATATTTAGAATATTTTCACTTGATGTAAGACAGCACTTAGTGACAGGAACTTAAGGCTACTATATCAAAAACACCAAACTCCATTGAGAAAAACAATTATTTTGTGACGCTCTGCGTAACCAGAGTGAGAGTGAAGGACCCAAGAGCAAACATGCAGATGTGGGGTGAACAATTAACAAAATCTTTTAATGATAATAATGATGCAGAGGGTAGAGAGACTGGGGAAATGGGGAGCCGGGGAGCATGAAAGTGGGGGAAGCAGGTGAGGCTGTAGGGAGTGGTAGCTGCAGGGTGGCGAGGGAGAGTGTGTGGCTGGTAGTGGCAGAAAGTGAGGATTGTCTGCGGCGAGAGAGGATGTGAGGCTGGTGGTGGCTGAGAGCAAGGATTGTCTTTGGGGAGGGAGAACGTGAGGCTGGTGGTAGCTGAGAGGGAGGATTGTCCAAGGGGGCTCTGGGTGGCACTGGAGCTCGGTGAGGAGAAGCACTGGAGGAAGCATGGAGACAACACGAGTAAGCACAAAATCCAATAGTCACAAGTGGCATGAGATGCAAGCAAAAATTCTCAGAGAGACAGCTGATCTACCACTGGTAAGGTGGAAAACAATCTGGTGCCAGAGAAAAATGAAGCAGGCGTCTTTATACTACATGGAGAGGTAATTGGTGATAAGGTGCAGGTGGGGAAGTGTGCTGAGAGCTCCAGTGCCAGGAAGCCACGCCCAGCCCCTGCAACACAGGGAGAGAAACAGAAAAATGATGGCTGGATGCCCATCAGCGAGCCGCGGGGGTGGCCCTGTGACGCTCTGTGTAACTAGAGTGAGAGTGAAGAACCCAAGAGCAAACACGAATAATCATTATACTATACTGTGACTTTTGTGCATTTTTGGACACACTATACTATGACTTTATCCGATTTAAGGGGGTCATTACTACTCTTTTATTATTTTTTTTATGACACTGTTTTTTTCAGATTTTTATGAAATGCTATGACTTTTTTATTTCGTGACACTCTGCTTTGACTTTTTTTGCATTCAGTGACATGGACTGTGGATTTTTTACTTTAATTTTTCAGACATAGTGTATTTTCACTTTTATCTTTATTTTTGTGGCATACAAAGTGAGGGTTTTTTGTTGAATTTTATATGATTTTTATGAAATTCTATACTATGACCTCTTATTTTATGATTCTCTGCTTTGACATTTTGTTTTTTTGTATTTAATGCTGTGACTTGATTTTGCATTCTTATGATCTACTATACTTACATTTTTATTTCTATTTTTTGACACAGTGTTTGGTTTTATTTTATAAAACATATCATAAGTGTTGTTTTTTTTTTTTTAATGACGCATGACCTTTTTTTAATTTAATGTCACTACTGCAGTGCATTTTCATTATGTGACTAGTTTGGAAGTCTGATTGCTCAGCCTGATGCTTTCTCAAGGACCACACAAACAAACAGTCAAGACGGCACTTGCCTTGGTCCTGAGCAATCGGGCCCACACAGCCCGAAACTTGCAAAAATGGATTAATATGGTGGGAAAAAAGGCTTTAAGTAGTTAACGATCATAACTTGCCTGTTGTGACTTGCACTTGCACTTTACATGTCACTTGCCACAAAAGTGTTTTTTGAGTAGCTTTTTAGTTAGAACATGCTGTTTTAGCCCAGAAGCCCTTAGAAATACATTTCTATCCCAGAACTCTACTACACCTTTAATAACCTGCCTGTCTACTTATACCTCCTCTGTTTGTATCTCTCGGCCTGCCCTTGTCTGTCTGTTCACCCTCCTGCGTCATCCCTTTCTCATCCTCCCCTCTCCTCATCTCTACCCTCTTCCCTTCATCCTATCTTTGCTTCTCCCCTCATTTCCCCTTATTTAACCATATGCACACCTCTCCCATGTCTTGTTCAAGGCACGTCTGGGGGCTTGGAATCAGCTCAGATGGATACACACAGAGACTGTAAACAACACTCTCTCTACCTGGCCACATGGAAATCAGGCCAACATGACAGATGATGTCCCTCTCCCACCAGAGGCCCTTAGAAACACCTTTTTTGTATTGTTGTAATAAAGAAAGGGGTTGCCTCCTGTCTGTGGCATGTCCCTCCTCTCCATGCGTCTTTGCCAGCCAATGGGGTGACTCCAGCTGTCCCTCCCCTTCCCTCTCATTGAGCGCCCACTCCAATCGTGTTGTTTCAGAAAACCATAAATGTCCTGGGTGAATATCCCAGAGCGCGGCTGTTATTTGATGTGAACTGTCTGCCTCTGTGCTGTGTTCTGTGTCTCATCTGTGCTTGTTAACTCCTTTAACTCGTTAACTTGAAAACAAGGCACTCGTTTGTGTGTATGGGAGCTGGCGCTTTAGTTTAGAATTACTGATTTTGTTTACCACACACATCCCCATTTTGCACCACACCATAGTTGTACAGTATAGTCGCACTGGTCTTATGGGTGGCTGTTTCAATTATTTTTATGTAGGTAAACAGGTATAGAAATGTTTGTATTTCTTTTTTCTTTCTCTTTGCCGATTTTAGGTTTAGCAAGCAATGGGTTGAGTTTGGCTAGGCATCAGTTTGTGTTTGATTTTTTTATGAATGTTTTATTATAGTTTTCTGTGTGTTCTAATCCAGTCTATTTGCCTGAATTAGAAACACATTTATATGCTAGAAACTTTTCAAAATGGATCAAAATGAACTTTGAAAAATGAAAAACTTTTGCCTTGAACACTCTTTGCACTGAAAGACATTTGGCAGGAGAACATATCTAAAGTAAAAATCTGCTCACAATACAAATAATATAAAAATTTATATTACATACTCAAAACCACATTTTCCATCATATTAATCCATTTTCACATGTTGGTGGCATAAAAATGTGTTTCTAACTGATGGGCAAGTAGGACAGCTTTCAGTAAAAAGCCACTAAAAATCTACAAAATACATGTTTTGAAGCAAAAGACATGTAAAGTGAAATCTGCTCATAATATAAACTTTATTAAAGTTATGCACTCATTGTATTAATCCATTTTCAAATGTTTCTGGCATATGAATGTGTTCTAAATGATTCTGGGTAAGTAGGACAGCTCTTAGTAAAAGCCACTCAAAACCCACTTTTTGCACTGAAAGACACCTGACATTGATCTAAATACACATTTTGCAGCAAAAAATGTGAAAATCTGCTCATAATACAGAATGTATCTTAGCAATATACAGAAAACCAAATTTTCCATCATATTTATCCATTTTCACGTGTTGGTGGCATACAAATGTGTTTCGAACTGATTCTGGGGAAATAGGACAGCTTTTAGTAAAAGGCCACTCAAAAGCCACTTTTTTTTTTTGCACTGAAAGACACCTGATACTGATCCAACTACATATTTTACACACCGATTCCGGCAAAGTCTTTATTTTAGTGCTACTGGATCTAAGTGCTGCCTTTGACACAGTGAACCACACAATTTTCTGAGAAAGACTGGAAAACTGGGTCAGACTCTCTTGCACTGTCCTTAAATGATTTAACTCATATCTTCATGACAGGAAATACTGTCTTGATTGGAAACTGTAAGTCAGAGCAGATGAATGTGAAAAGTGGGGTCCTTTTGTTTAATCTCTATATGCTTCCATTAGGCCAAATTATGCAAAATAATAAAGTAGCCTACCACATTTTGGCAGATGACACGCAAATATACATATCACTTTCACCAGGCTTCAGGCTCCAGGCTTCAGAGTTCGTCATAATACAGAGACGGCACTTGCAAAAATTAATAACGACTTATTTATCGCTTCTGACACAGGTCTGGTCTCTGTTTTAATCCTATTAGATCTCAGTGCCGCATTTGACACCATTGACCATCAAGTCTTACTGCACAGGCTGGAAAACTTAATTTGCCTTAAAGGAATGGCACTAGCCTGGTTTAAGTCATCCTCATCAGATCGTTCCCAATTTGTTCACATCAACGATCAACCCTCCGCACATACTAAGGTCTGCTTTGGAGTGCCACAGGGTTCTGTGCTTGGACCAATCCTTTGTACTTTATATGCTTCCTCTAGGCAACATAATTAGAAAACACTCTATAAATTTCCATTGTTATGCTGACGATGCGCAATTATATCTATGAAACCAGATGAAACTGATCAGCTATCTAGACTTCAAACATGTCTTAAGGATTTAAAAGCCTGGATGAGCCAAAATTTTCTTATGTTGAATTCAGACAAAACTGAAGTTATTGTTCTTGGCCCCAACACCTCAGAAGCTCCTTTTCCAACAATGTAATTTCTTTAGATGGCATTACCTTGGCCTCTAGCACAACTGTACAGAACCTCAGAGTTTTATTTGATCAAGATTTATCTTTTGCTTCCCATATAAAACAAACTTCAAGAACGGCTTTCTTTCACTTGCGTAACATTGCAAAAATTAGACATATCCTGTCCCAAACAGATGCTGAAAAATTAGTACATGCATTTGTCACCTCTAGGCTGGATTACTGTAACTCCCTATTATTTGGTTGCCCCAACAAATCTCTTAGGTCTCTCCAACTGGTGCAGAATGTTGCTGCTCGTGTTCTCACGGGAAGCAAGAAAAGGGATCATATTTCTCCTGTTTTAGCTTCTTTGCACTGGCTCCCTGTGAAATCCAGGATTGAATTTAAAATCCTCCTCCTTACTTACAAAGCTCTAAATGGTCAGGCTCCATCCTATCTGTCACAGCTCATAGTTCCTTACCAACCCTCAAGATCACTGCGCTCTAAAAACGCAGGGTTACTTGTGGTTCCCAAAGTTTCCAAAAGTAGGATAGGAACCAGAGCCTTCAGCTACCATGCTCCTCTCCTGTGGAACCATCTTCCAGTTTCAGTCAGGGAGGCAGACACCATTTCAACTTTTAAGGGTAGACTTAAGACCTTCCTCTTTGATAAAACTTTTAATTAGTGCTAGCTCAAGTTGCCTGGACCAGCCCATAGTTAGGCTGACATAAGTTTAACCTGCCGGGGGACTTCCTATGATACGCTGCCTTCCTTTTCCTTCTCTTACTGAAAATCGCGCATGTCTGTTTACTGCATTATAGCCGTTTGTTAGCTTCGCTTAGCCTCAGTAGTTTAGCTTAGCCTTGCATTTGTGACAGCCATGTGGGACTGTCACTACCTGGGGCTCGCGTTTACGGAGCCGAGGTCTGTTGAACTGCACTACGCTAATCCCGTCCCCCCCCATCAATATAAGCATGAGACTCTTATCAACACCCACAATATCATCATAGAGTGCATTTAATAATTTCACACCTATCGTTATTGTAATATGACATGCATCTGTTTCCATCATTGCTGTGCCTCTCTCCCCCTCTTCTCCCCTCTCTCTTTCTTTTTCCAATAACTGTAGATTTAATTCAAATAAAGCCCTTTATTTAATGGCAAACAAAACAGGTAAACACTTAGCAGCGCCAACTAAGCAAATACAAGCCAAACCAACTATTATTTTGAAAGACAAGGAATTGAATGATTTAATTATAAATGATAAAATTTGACATGAATCAAACAGGGTTCATTAAAAACTGGCACTTACAAACAAATACACAAACATGTTTTAGTATGATACAGTATGCAAACAAGCACAATATTGATTTATCAGTGATGGCTGTGGATGCCGAAAAAGAATCGTCTGGAGTGGTCATTCTTATTCAAGGTCCTAGAAGAATACAATTAACCAGCTGAAATCACTGACTTTGTAAGATTATCATATACACACCCCGCAGCTAAGATCTTCTAATAATTCACTGTCTAAGGAATTTCAGTTAGAAAAGGGCACCAGGCAGGGTTGCCCACTTTCCCCATTTTTCAGTTTACTTAAAAATTTCTGAAATTTCTATTCCTATTCTTCACAGTACCAATTACTCCACTGAAAATATTCTTTAAAAAAGCATATTCCATTAAAACAAACAAACACATACCATAGAATCGTAGAATTAAGAGGAAGGTTCTGCATATTCAAACATCAGAAGGGGGATTTATTTAGAATTATACTATACTATCTTGCAAGTCAATCATTTTATCTATGCCATATAGTCAGAAACACAAAAGAGGAACAATGGATTAAGGTTGAAAATGTTATCTGAAAAACTCGAATGACAGCAGCATAAACGCTGCAGATTTTGTGGTGAAAAACCTTGCAGCTACATGGGAAAAAAATGAAGAATATGATAAGTGAGTTAATATCACTTCCAAACTAAACTTCTTTATGGAACAATCCTTGCATAGCTCTTCAAAGCTCAACATTGTTAAGATGGTCAGCATGGAGGGACAGAGGTATTGAAACTGTGAATAATCTAATAAAGGAGAACAAATTTATTTCCTGGACAGATTTGAAAAAAAGGGTTACCTGATAAAGAACTTTTCAGATACATGCAACTCAGAACTTTTTAAAACTCTCAATTTAGATTTATTTGGACGGGAGAGCATTTTGGAGGAAGTAATATTTGATGAAGAAACAGGTAATAAACTAACACTTTATAAAGTTTATAAAATTCTCCAAAACTCATACTCTGTAGATACTTTGCTGCAACCAGGATACAGCAGTGCAACCAGGATCTGAAAAAAAACCAATATTAATTTCAGATGGAGAGAATGTTAGAATTTAACAAGAGATATTACGGTCAACAAGAATTTGAATTTAATTCAATATAAAATAATGTATTGAAAATACTGCTCAAGAGATAAAGTGAGTAAATATGATTGGAATATGTCTGCTAACTCTCTTGAATGTGGTAATACAGACTGACTAATACACACTTTTTAGGAATGTAGCAAAATCTAAAAGATTTGATTTCTTATTAAACAGTGGTTGTCAGAAATATTGGGGATGAAATTTAATTTCAATCAGTTAGTTAGTATATGTCAAGATGTGCTACATAATACAGTGAAATACCCACAGAGTTGGATAATTCTTTTTTCATCAATTGTATTTAAGAAACTAATACTTGGATACTGGAAATCCACATATCCTCCAATACTGTTACACTGGAAAAAAGAAATGTGCTATTATTTGAACATGGAAAAATAGCTAATGAAAAGAATAAAGTTACTCCGTTTGAAAACTTTATTATTAGTTTGAAACTATGTTTGAGTACATAAAAATTTGACTTAAAATATGTACCAGCGCTTGGCTTGAGAGTTTTGGTTTTCATGTGTTTTACACAGTTTTTCCCTGGAAAAAAAGCTAAAAAAAAAAAGTATGTTATGTGGTCAGAATCTGAAGAAGTTTTTGTTGATATTATTATTATTATCATTATTATTATCTTTTTTTGTGATGGAAAATCAATGAGAATGCTAGAGAAAAGAAAATATGAATTAGTATTTGATCCAAATGGGCCTTTTTTTTTTTTTTTTATTAATTTTTTGGCTATTCTATATACTGTATATATACTGAGTATGAGCTTGAGTTGATCTTATTTGTTTGGTATAGGGTATAAATATGAATTGTTGTAGTTGTCATATGTCGGGCTTTTTTTGCATTTGCGTATGGTTTTTGTTTTGTCGTTAAAGATCTTTGTTTAGGGTCGGGTCTTTATCCTGTTTAATGTTGTGGTTTTTTTTTGTTTTTTGGTGAATAATATATGGAGAAAATCTAAATAAAATCTTACAAAAATAATTGTAAATGGATATATTTACATGGACACTATTGGCCCTGGTCTCTAAACAGGGCTTTAACTTATTTGGGTTAACATGCTGTTTTTTTTTAAAAAACAAAACAAAAAAAAAAACAAAAAAAAAACAAACCTCTGCATTAAAACCCTGACCAGCATTCATATCATTGACTGAGTGCTAATAATTAGGGTTGGTGTGTTGTTACAATTGATTCACAGGGACATCCCAATCACTTTAACTGAATCCACGTTTTGCCTTTTACCTGTGTTTAGTGCCTCCTGATGAGAGATGCATGGAAAAGACGCAAGAGCAAGTGAATGCAGAAGTGTTTTTGGAGTTTTGTTCTCTGTCCTCCCTGCTCCATGCACTGATCTCAGATACACAAGTTGATCGCTTGTATGTCAATATGTACAGAGTTTTAATTGCTTCAGTTGTTTTAATTTTCAATTGTTTTAATCTTGTTGTTTTAATCTGTTGTTCTAATCTTCAATTGTTATAACATCTGCTGCTACAAATACATTTTCTATTTTTGTAACTGGACAGTATATTCGGCTGTTGAAATACACACACAGTTTGGTTATGTATTGCACCATACCCTTGGAGTGCAGAACACACTATCAGTACAGATGGAACAGTAGAACATCGGGTACATTGAAAGTGAAACTTAACCGATCACTCTGCTGGGTCTAAAAGTTTGCATTTACTGGTAGCAGCTGCTTCTCTGCTTCTCTCTTCTCTATTGATGTGATCTCAGCTGTGAACAGATTGACAGTTCAACTATCCATCCTGTAAGTCACAATCTGCTGCTGTGGAAAAAGTTGAAAAAGATGTTTCTGAATGTTAACTTAGTAGGAAAATAAAAACAAAAAAACTGACATTCCTTAACTCCCAGTTTGGAGAAAATCTTCAAAACAAACAAAACTGTATGATATAGTGCAGTACCATCATTAAATCAGCTACGTTTTTTTTTTTTTTTTTTGTCTACCCGACTAGTGTTACTATTCTATTCAACTGACAGTCTTGAACCACAGACATCATCTGTCATGTTCACTCTAGGCATTCACAGTATGTCCTGCCTTTTAGCCGCTGTTTTGAAATACCCCTTACATTAACCTAAGGGGTTAACTCAGTATTTATGTGTGATAAAATAAACATGGAAGACAAAGATTTCATACAGGTTGCCTCAATAGCTCTCTTTCCCATAAATCTGAGCAACAACATTTTGGATAAGGCTTAGTATTTGGGTTAATGCCTGCGATATCAATATTCTGATGAATTCTGAGGTTTGTTTATGCAAACTTGATCATCGGATCACTTTTTTCACCTTCTCATCGCTGATCATTTATAAAGCGATAAGATATGTGCTACTTTTAGGATGAAACATTTTTAGTCTTTAAACTTTAAATGCAACTGTGTTGCAACTAAAATTATATTGCAAGGTTCTGTCTAAACACAGCAAAAAGCTCACATTTTTCACTGAACAATTTTTACCCTATATTTGAAATTTAATTCTGAGACTGAACTGAACATTTTTCACCATACTACTCAAAGGTTTACAGTACGTGTGAGACATAGGGTGCTTTTCATTACGCTAGCCTGACTCCTTGCTTCTTGGTTCCACCCACAAGAGATGTGAGCAGGGGAAGTGAGGAAGAGATGTGAGTAGAAGGGAGGTGAAGCTGTGAAATGAGAAATCGTCAGTACCACAGCGTCATACTTAAGCAATGCCATGTGATGTGCTGCACAGCTGATCGAGGCTACTAATGTCCAAAGAACCCATATTTGTTAATTAACTAACATAACCAATTATTAGTCGCCTAGTAGGCCTTTTGTTACAATTGTGATATGGATTTTAATCACCTCTTAATATTCCTTTTAAATCTAATTCATATAGGGATCTGTCACAGCCCCTGTCTCTCATTCCCCTCCTGTCACACTGCTGCAGTATTTTTCCACTCACCCTCCCTCTGCTCCACTCTACCTGCCAGCCACGCCCACCTCATCAGCCCAACTCTCCTCACCTGCCTCACAGCTGCAGCTCATTACAATCAGCCCTGCATATAAGCCTCTCCAGCACTCTCACTCACTGCCAGATTGTTCTACAGCGTCATGCAAGACTTTCTGCTGCTAACGACTCCTCTGCCTGGCCTCGTCTATCCTCCTGCCTGCTTCCCATCGGTGCTTCTGTCTTCGCGGACTGCTCAGCTGCCTCCGACCATTCCTCTGCTCTCTCCTGGTCGGCACCTCCGCACGAACAGCCAGCTCTTAGGGCCACAGAGCTTTCTCCTCGTCGTCATCGGCTGGAGTAAGCTGCGTCTCTTTCCCTCATCTGAGCCCCAGAGACTGCGTGAGGGCTTTCAGCCCGAAGAACGAACTTTACTCTGTGTTGTTTCGATCTGCTCCGTACCTTGTTTGCTGTCGAGAAAATAAAGGTCCTTACCAACTGTTCCTGAGCGCCAGTGTACTGCATTTGGGTCCAAACCTCCCCCGTTTCAGGGATCTATGTTATAATTACTAAGGCTATTTATTTACTTGCATTATTAATTGCACAATAATACACCACACAGCTTATCTGTGTAAGAATGTGTGTTAATGATGACCTGCAGCTCTCCCCTTGGGATCCGTGAGTCGGCCGGTTTGGGTGAGCTTATTGGATAATATTGCAGATTTTCAAGTCAAGTCAATTTTATTTATAGAGCCCATTATCACAAAACATGGTTTGCCTCAGAGGGCTTTACAGTGTATGACATCCCTCTGCCCTTAGACCCTCACATCACCCAAGAAAAAACTCCCAAAAAAGAACCCCTGTAACGGGGGAAAAAAAAGGAAGAAACCTCAGGAAGAGCGGTAAAGAGAAAAAAGCAGCGTTCCAAGTAAGTTATTAATTTTCAGAAACACTGTGCAATAAATTGCATTCTACCATCTCTACATTCTACATTCGGCCTATATTAAATAGGCACTCCTGTAACATCATGTAAACAAACCTCTGTACTGATCAGCTGTGCGCACAAAATCAGACATGGGTAATTACTTGCTGTCTTCCCACATTTCCCTTTTGAAAGAGAAAACACACATTTTATAGTGTTATTTCCTGGAAATGACATCAAATAGGCTATAGTCAAAATCAGGTGTGTTACCAGACACATGGTTCTGCGGCCCGGGTTTGGGTCATTGATTTACGCAGATGTTTATGGGTTGGCCGGCGGTAATGTGTAATGCCACAATACTTCCAATGAAATTATCCTAAATATTCTTCAGTGTTAGATTCATCACACACAAGGTGACAGCACATAAAATATATCTCATCATATGACTATGTACTATAATACTATCTGTAGATCTCTTTACATGACATTGCAGAATCAGCATTGTGAGAACTGTGTGAACAAAGAATCATAAGAAAGTGCAGCATATACTGTATATGACCATATGCAAATGAAGAATCTCTGTGACCCTCGGGGAGTTCGAAGTGGCTCTACTTGATAAAAGTCTTCCATATAGAATACACTGGGTTCCTCCACAGGCCTCCTCTCTCCTCCATCATCGCCTCCTCCAGGTGCATTTGTGCAATTGGAAGATCCTTCATGATGGCGGAGGGGAAACAATTTCTGGGTCACCAGAGGAGAGAGGAGGCGAGGAAACAAAAATTAGCATTCTGAAAAGCACCCCTAGCCTAAGTGGTGTCCTTACCAAAAGGATTGGCTGATCAGGGCAGGTGACTTCCTCTCTGGGGAAGGGCAGAGGAGGAGGACTTGGCTAAAGTTTGAGAAAGGGATGAAGAGGTGGACATGTTTTGAGGTAAGTTGGGGGAAGTATGTAAGGTTGAGGCACCAATGAAAGGGGGCTTAGCAGTAATATGGATAACAGAGGAACCATAATTGAGAGAATTAGAGTGTGGAAGCTGTCAAAAGACTTGATCTTGGTTTTCACTGGACTGTTGCTGCTGCCGGTTGGTGGATGGTGAGTTGATGGTGGGAAACGCAGTTTTTGAGGTGCCAGTTGGGGAGGCAGCAGTGGGAGACAGGACGGGGGAGGAAGGTATGTTGGGTGCTAATGTGACAGTGGTGTAGGAAGGTAAGGTCATTGGCATCTCCATTTGCAGCAGCTGCATGATGGTCTTGATGTCTGCTGACATACGCGATTCCAACCTGGAAAACATGCACAAATCAAAACAGAAAAAACTACAAGTGTTTACAGTGATACAGTACTGAGACATAAGTCTATGACAATACAACGACCCACCATGAAAAGAAGCTAAGCTGGTGCATCACATATCTGCTGCAGAGAAGGTGTTTATTGCTGTACAAAAAAGAGTATAATTGCTTTATGCTGTCTCCATACACTGTTTTTCACACAAAAGCATGTTCTGTGTATATATATCAATATTGTAGTAATGGATAAAAAGTTAACCTTAGGTTTAAACATTTTTATTTATTTATTTATTTATTCATTTTAAATTGGCATATCATAACAAAATTAAGTCATAAGGGAATTAAGGGTAATCATTAAGGTATTTTACAGTAAAATTGTAGCTGAAGTTGATTTTTTGTTGCTCTGAGAGCCAATGAGGCAACTGCAGTTCTGAAGTAATATGTTCAGCCAGCCCTTTCTCATTTCAAACTCATCAAATATGTCCACTCTGTCAGTGCTTTTGGCATGCAAAAGTGACACCACAGGCACCTTCTCTGTCCACATGGAATGTTGCTGGATGGTGTCAGATTAGAACATGCCTAGGCAGAACAATTGGCATTGTTATTCTGTCAGACAGCACCACATGCAATGTGCATGGGCAGCGTCACTCGAGAGGCGGTCAGATGGAACTGGTCGCATGCGCATGAAACACAGAGGAACGGCTTCAGTTAATAATACTACTGGTAACAACGTAATATAAAGAGCGCAAATGCACTTACAGGGTGGCTGGGAGTGGTTGTGGATAAGTCCCACAAATGACAGACTTTCATGTAGGAGTCCAGACTTTGCTTCCCATTTGGATGTGAGGGTTTTTATTCTAAACTATTCTATGTGCCTCTTTTGCCTAAACCTACTCATCTATGCCTATGTTGCCTAATCCCAAACACCATGACGGTCCTCATTGGTTGCCATGTACTCATGTTGTGTAAACTTAAGGGCCATGTCCCATCATGTGCATTTGTTCACATCAGGGTAACAGCATCCTGAGCATAGAACTTCTGATGCAGAGGATACCTAAGACATCATAAATGAGACACAGAAGATCACTGACAAAGTGGCACCATGTGACGAGTTGGTATGAGAATGTGTTGGTTTAGCTTTGTTGAGGACTGTGAGGACCCTGGCTGGTATGTTCTAAATGCTGGAGACTTCCTGTTTTGCTTGGCTTATCTGCATCTTTACTTTTAACAGTGTACCTCTGTCATAAACCCACCCTCAACTCCAGCCAACTGAGTCATAGTGCTTCTTGCATCATTGAATTGCATCATTGAAAGAGAATTACTGAGTCCTAATATTACTGTAGTGTAGTCAACAACCCAATGCTTATGTTTATAGTGGCATACATTGTTTTATTCTGTTAGTCTGAATATGATGTACTGCCTCTGTGTGGCAATGTTGTGAGTTAGCTAATTGCTGCATTGATACAGAGGTGAATTATATTACAATGTCTAATATTCTGATTCTGAGCTTACTAGTGACCATTTTCTTTGCCTTTTTAGCCAACATGGAAAAGTACACTGTTGCAACAGCTTGTGTACCTTTCTGGGTATGTTTTCACTTTATTTTACGTCATATGCCAAGTTCATCACTGAAGATAGATATCAGGTCACTTAGACTTTTTCTACAGGTTCTGCCAGTTGCGCTTTTGGACCAGCGTATTGTTTATCTCTGTGACCAGCTGATCTCATTCTCCAGATTGTCCCTCAGCCCAAAATTAGTGCTGAGGCAGAGATAAAGGGGAAGTAAAACCAGAGCCATATGCAGAGCCAGAAAAAACAAATCCTTTATCCCACCTGTTATCATGAGGAGAGTAAGAATTCTTTCAAATAAGATTGACAAAACAGATTAACAGCTGTGCTTAATGTTGCTAAATCTGATGTCATCTCTCTGCAGTATCTTAACGTGCTATTGGTTCAACTGATATAGTATGCCGAATTGTTTTTCTGTTCATTTAAGAAATTTCTTATCATGATTTCGCAAAACAGTATGCATGGATTTTGGGTGGCAACAAATCCAGTCTTATTAGGTAAAAAAATATATTTACAACTTCAGAAAGCAGGTCCTTTCTCAATGGGGATCGCTGTCGACACGGTGGAGTGCGACAAGTACCTAGTAGAGTTCATGGACAATAAGACTGAACTGGGCTAAGAATAGTGAACACTGGTGTGCAGCCATTCCAATGTAAAAACATTTGCCCTACAAACTGAATGATTTACTAGCATAAAGGATTACTAACATAAGTGAAGGATAAATAAAGTGCATAGTAACCCTGAGAGATGGGTAAGGTGGATTACAAGATCAACAACATCTCCCATCATGACATTGTTTTCAACATAAAACACCCTAAGTATCTAGAGACATCTATAAAACATGGTAATTAGCAACAGCCATTATCATTATAATCATCATCGTCACTGTCAACACCATCATAAATGCCATCACCATCAATCATCGCATAGATATACATAGAATAAAAAACAGTTAAAAGAGTAGCGTTGTTACTCAGTTTGACTCATACCCTGCCTTGCATTCAAATGAAAAATAGCTGAGGGGGATGAAGGAGTACTTATATCTATCTATGACCAGATATTGAGCTCGAGATATCGAGATGTCATCCATATCAGAGCCCTTTAAGAGAGAGTCGCGTCATCTCCATTCGCTCCAATGAACCGTTTTTCACAGCAACAGCAGAACGAGGAACATCTCAATAGTTCCCGGAAGTAGCATCAATTGCTAGCGGCGCAATGGAGTTGCAGCAAAGAAGACCATTTGTGATGGGCTTTAACAAGGTAAGACATCTAAAGAATCATTTTTTATATTATCAGCATATTTTGGCTAAATTGACATGTACATTAAAGCATGATATTGGATTATCTGATGCTAAATTAGTAGATTTACGAAGCAATAACAGACATGCTAACAGAGTAAGCTAACGTTAGTACACTGTACTGTATATACTGAACACATTTCGTTAGCTGCTAACAGCCTGTTAATTTAAAATATCCTGCTCTTGAGAAATTTCATCTAATATTAAGGAGCTAAAGGGGAGAAAAGGCTTGAGCTATTTATTTTACAGCTCAGAGTGAGTTACATGTCAGCTTTGTTAAAGATAACATGGTGCTTGACAGCAGAGTGCTATTTTGTGATATATTAGTATTGATGTGGATTAGGAGTGCATATTTGAGACATCTAAACAAAATGTAAAAAAACTGCAAACAGAAATGTAATTTAAGGGTAAATGTTTTTATCTTTGTGTTGACTCAATTTGTCTTTATAATGTTACAGCTCAGCTGATTTTCCATTGATTCTCCCTCTCTCTTTCAGCAAAAGAGCTACACAGGATTCAATGGAACCTGGAGACTCCATGCACTAAGACTGCGCCCTCATCCTGAGTATCCATCCTGAGTATCACCTCCCTGTCTTCTGCAAGCCTTTCTCTGTTCCTTATTTTTAATAATCCATAATTAAGGCTTCCCAATGGTGTGCTCTTTGTTTGGGTAAAATGATTTAATGTAGTTTTTGAAAATGATAACCACACATATTTTTTTGTTAATCTGTAGCGTGCCTTTCTCTACACGCCTGGATCGTCCTCCTTCAGCACAGCAAAGCATGGTGGACACTATCTGAGAGGACACCACAAAAGAAAGGACACATACCAACTGCTTGATGTGCTATTTATGTTTCTGAGTTTATT
Organism: Plectropomus leopardus; assembly: GCF_008729295.1. Lineage (NCBI taxonomy): Eukaryota > Metazoa > Chordata > Actinopteri > Perciformes > Serranidae > Plectropomus > Plectropomus leopardus. The sequence goes on along the minus strand of NC_056474.1, from coordinate 34,031,705 downwards.
AGATATTAATGAAATTAATTAATTGCAGTAAGTAAGTTAGTAGAAAGGCAAAGATAAATAAAATACACATTTATATATGTAAGCAATAAACAGCAACCTGCTTCTTTACCATGGTAACTTAAGTCTAAAATATGTCAGCATAACCATATATGTCATATCCGCATCACTCATATTTATAATTATACATATTACATATAAAAGTACTATACATAGACAGTATGTATTTATATGTGTGTATATATAGATTTTATATATTTTGTATTTTAAAATGTGATTTATTTTTTGTATTTTAATCATATTTAACCCTTATTTAGCACTCAGTTGCTTTTTTTCTATTGCCTCTGACTCTTGAACTGCTGAAATGTGTGAATCTTCCAAGTGTGACATTAAACAGTCCAATCTTATGTATCTATTGTAAATCAATGCAGTTATTGACAGCTATTTTTGTTTTGTTTCTCCGTATAATGTATTCAAATGGCCCACCAGACACTTCCAGGAACTATTGGAAGCCTCCATGTGTCACGTGACACCCGAGTGTTTTGAACTTCCGTTGTCAGTACTCTAGTGAATTCTCTGGGCAGATAATATGGATTAGTGCACTAAAATAAACAGTGTTTTGATAGTTGTAGTAGTAGTTGCTAGTTATAGTTCCAGATTCAAATTTTAAAAAATGCACTTTATGATGCCATCAGCAGCAACATCACCAAGCAACCGGATGGAGTTTTCATAGTAGCTGATAGTTTTAATCAAACAGACCTAAAATCTGTATTACCTAAATTCCACCAGCATGTCCAGATCACCACCAGAGGAAGAAATATCCTGAACCATGTGTATACAAATATTCCTGACAACTACACAGCCATGCCCTCACTTTAGCCTGTCAGATCATATATCTCTGCACCTTCTGCAACAATATCTGCCATGAAGGACATGCATCCTCTGTGACATCATATATTAGCAAATGTGTTGATGATGTGGTGACCACAAAGACATGAGATCATTCCCCAACCAGAAAGCCTGGATGAATGGGGAGGCGAAGGCTCTTCTCAGAGAAAAAAAGCTGCCTTTCAGTCAGGTGACAATGAGGCATACATCTTTACCAGAGCACGACTGAGAGCTGGCATCAACGAGGCTAAGAGGAGACATTAGCAGGGACTGGAGAGAGACCTCAACAGCAACAGCACTATAGATATGTTGCAGGCAATTTCAAATGTCACAGGCTACAAAAGCAAGAGTGCCCCCATCAAAGGTGAAGCCACACTGCCAGAGGTGCTGAACACATTTTATGCTCGCTGTGACCTCCTCAATAAGGAATCACACAGGACAGGACACACACCCCTGTCTACATCAGAGGAGCTGAGGTGGAACAGTTGAACAGCTATAGGTTCCTTGGAATTATCATCACTGAGAATCTTTCTTGATCATCACACATCACCACCCAGGTTTAAAAAAAAAGTACAGAAAAGCTCTACTTCCTAAAAGAACTGAAGAAAGCTCAATTCCAGAGCAAGATCCTGGTTCACAGAGGAGCAATGCTATGCATACTGATTAGAAAAATCACAAACTGGCATGGTTTGTGCACGGGCCAGGACAGGAGGGCTCTACAGGGGCTGATTAAAACTGCCCATAACATCACTGGCTCCCATCTACAGAGAATTAGTGACCTCAGTGAAGTGAAGTGTCTGCACAGAGCTCAAAGCATACTGAAAGATAGCGCCCACCTCTGCCACAGTCTGTTCACCCTGCTGCCATATTAAAACCATACAGAAAGTAGGAGAAGGTAGATGGTTGATTTATTAGTCATTTTTTAAACAAAGTTAAGAACAAATTTTCATTTGTCCTTGATCCTGCAACATCTTTGGAGTTGAAAGATGTGTTGATTAAAATTAGCAGCTACTATTAAAACTCCATCCAGTTGCTTGGGCATGTTGCTGCTGATGTTATCATACAATTCCTGCAGTGCATTTTTTTTAAATTACATCAGGGTCTTGTGCAATTTCTCCTCCCTCTTTGTCTGAACCAGACTAGGGACCAGGGAGCAGCTTCTTTCCCCAGGCTTTGAGATTCATAAATTCATTCATGTCTTTGACACCAAAAAATGTAGCAGGGTTTAGGGACAAAATTGTAGTTTCATTTTTATATGTAGTTTAAAAAAAAATGACAAAATCTTCTACCTAAGCCAAAAGCCAGGAGACGAACACTCCAATTCACAGTGCAGTGGCAGTGGCCCAGGTTCGATTCCAGCCTGTGCCCTTTGCTTCAGGTCATTCCACCTCTCCCTCTCCCATATTTCCTGTCAATCTATAGATGTCCTCTCTCTAAAGGGAAATGTCCCAGGAAATAATCTTGAAAAAATAAAATAAATCTGATACACATTTCCTTAGTTTTTGGTACATTTAGTTGAAGTATAGTATTGTCACACAAATCTACAAATTCATCAACAACAGGTCCATGGCTGTTTTCATTAGTATGGAGGAGACTATAACAGTCGTCTGCAAATATTCTTGTGCCAGCTGTCATCAGTATACAGAATGTAAAGGAGAGGGGAAAGGAGAAAGCCCTGGGAGGACCCAGTGGATGATGTCATTTCCCCCAACATGCATCCATTCACCCTCAATCTCTGTGTTCTGGATTTAAAAAAACAAGGATCCAGACCACAATCATAAAATCACAACTAAAATTATTGATAAATTCGTCAATTAAAATTTGGGGTTGAATCATGTGAAAAGCAGATAAGAAATCCACAAATAGCAACTTGGCATGTGATTTACATCCATCAAAATGTTTTAAAATGAGGTTCAGCAAAGTGACCTTAGCATCTTTTACTTCATGACCAGCCCTATATGCAAAGAAGGTCAAATAGGTGTTCAATCTTGACTGAAAAGCTTGGTAGCACTTTTTTATACAGCCTGCAACTGACAGTTCAATTACACGGTACTTACAAGGGTACTTTACAGGAAAGCTCCCTAAAGTGTTTTTTGAAGGAATGGGTACCTATGGGGTACTTTAGAGGAAAGATGTATGAACTTATCCTCGACATATTTTGTAAGTACTGGGTACTTACGGGGTACTTTAAAGGAAAACAGAGAGAGAGAGAGAGAGAGAGAGAGAGAGAGAGAGAGAGAGAGAGCGAGAAGAGAGAGAGAGAGAGAGAGAGAAAGACAGAGCACCACGAACAGCAGCAGTGTCCTTCACTCTTGATGTATAACTCTGCTCCCCCTCATTTTAAGAACCTGTGTGCTTTTCCAGAATCTTGGGCTCAGACTAAATCCTAGGTTGCATTGCTGGCCCTTTTATTAAATGTACCCATTTTTTTTACCCTTTCCTTATTAATTGTTTTAGTATTTTATAAAGTGTTTTAAGGCCCTGTAAAGTATTCTGTTTAGGTAATGTGGGTCCAGCCACATACATGGTAAGTAATTTGTGAGGACAAGGTAAGTAATGTGTAAGAATAGGGTAAGAAAAGGGTACAGAGGATACTCCATAATCCAGCCCACACCCCTGTAAGCACTGTGTAAATACAGGATAATATAAGGGAACAGTGGATGCTTATATTAATTTTAAGAACAACAATGGCACATATTCAGAAAAGGCCAATCTGATGCTCTTGTTTGCTTCAGTATTACACTGAGCATTTTATATAATGAGGTAAACTTTCATTACATTACATTTAAATTTTTTGGGGGAAAACAAATTCTTCTTGGCATGTTACTTTTTTGTCCTTGGATGACAACACAAGCCTTCTGTGGAGCAGAAGAAAAAAAGTTTGTTTACTACTCCTGCTTTCTACTAGCCTGTTTCTTATATGTTGCTGCAGAGGTGGATGAAGGAAGGGCCTATTCCATGTCCACCAGCTTAATGCCTATACGATTATTATGTTCAATAAATATTAAAAAAATGATCTTGGTGTGTTGTTTTTTTCAAATAATATATCCTTTGATCTCAAAAATGAATAAGATTAGAGAATAACACAAAAAATATAATAGGTCCAATTACAGAGCAATGCATAATTAGCAGGATCCCATTTTTGTCAACCATTTGGATTTATTAACCTGTACTGTACCCTGTAGGTACCCAGTACTTCGACAATATTGAGTGAATAACTTCAAAAAATCTTTCCTCCAAAACAACCCTCTAAAGTACCCCGTAGGTACCCAGTTTTTACAAAATACTTAAGTAATAGCTTCAGACATCTTTCCTCTTAGGTACCCTTCTAAAGTACTCAGTACTTGAAACACTTGGGGGGTAATTTTAAACATCTTTCCTCTAAAGTACCTTGTAAGTACCAATAATTACACGTGAATTTCAGGGTGTATTATAAAATGCAACCAAAAGTTTTATCAGCGTTTCAAAGTACTTCATGGGAAATCAGGGTAACACGTCTAAAATCATTAAAGTATTTCTGATTCTGATTGTAATTCCATCCAGGTGTGTCACAAAGCTCTGGGAGCTGGGATTAAAGGCCTCAGTGCTATGGGGACCCTCTATCTCCTGACAGGCAGACCCCCATGTCGTGAGAGTGGGTGGATACACCTCTACTACGTTCAGCCTTCACACTAAGTCCTTTTGCTATGGTGGGCCTGATCACAATTCAACTAAAACACAAGAAATTTGTGCTCCAGAAAAGGATAAGCACTCAACTGATCAGCAATTATGACTTAAATATGAATATGAATTCCAGAGAGCAGTAATAGAAAAAGAAACAGGAAACAAAAAAAAAAGGAAAAGAGGAAGCAGAGCCGGGTGGCAGGGCTGAACGGACTCAAAACCACCCCCGCCAGATTGGGCCGAAAGCTCTGCCACCTCAACCTCCTCCCCGTCACATGGATGGGAATTTCAACTAAACACAAGAAACTTGTGCTCCAGAAATATGCACACGAAAGAAAATAGGGTCACCAATCAGCTATTATGGCTTAATATATAAAGGTCAGAGAGCAGTGAAGACTAACACGTCTTTGGGGTCATCAGGTGGGAACCTCCTTTCATCAGTGTTTCACCTAGTTGGTCACCTAGTTGGTCCCACAACACCACAGCCAAGCAGTGAACTTTGGCGTCCCAAAGCAACTCCCCTGGTGCCAGCCCTCACTGCTCCTATGCAGCCCAAACAGCCCTGCCACCTTCAACAGACCCAGGCTCCGTTTATGTGAGCTCCAGGTAGTGGCAGTACCACCTGGCTATCACAGATACAAGGCTAAGCCATACTACTAAAAAGCTCTCACAGATGCATGCTAAACTACTATAAAGCTATCACAATTACAAAGCTAAGCTACACTATAACATGGCTATCACAGATACAAGGCTAAGGCTAAGCGATGCAAGCCACACTAGCTGGGCTAGTTATCACATGGCTATCACAGCCAACAGACAAATACTGCATGCTACCACAGATACAAAGCTAAGCTCAGTTTACACATGGCTATCCCCCAGGAGGCTAAACTGAGCTAACTAAGCTAGCTAGGCTGGCTATCACATGGCTATCACAGCCCAAACAGCAATACCACCTTCAACAGACACAGGCTCCATTTATGCAGACTCCGGGTAGTGACTGTGGTGATGCTATCTTCCCTAGCAAATGCATCACAATTGCAAATATAATAAAACTCACATACAAGACTCAAGGTAAGGGAAATAAGGATGAATTGGATCAACCAACACACTTACTTGGATGGCAGCATGGTCTCACACAAAGAGACTCAAACAGGCTGCTCCCACTCCTAAATATCCTCACACTTCCTGGATTTTCTCCTGAGAGGACTGATTGGTGGATCTCTCCACCTGATCTCAAGGAGTTGTCCGTTCAGTGCATCCCCCTGCTGCTCCCCAACTACCATTGTTTCTACTAATCCAATTCCACTGACTGGATTTAACTGTCTCATCTGACATTTCCGTCACTGTCTTCCTCAAACTTTGTCCCCTTACTCCCAGTTCCCCCAGGAGAGAGATAGCTGATCCAGCTACAAATCCCCTACATCCCACTTCAACTGGGTGAACCCTAACTTTTCATCCTTTCTGCTCAGCTTCTGCCTGTAAGTTTGTGTACCTCAGTTTCTTCCTTTCATAGGCTTCTTCCACTGAAGCTTCCCAAGGGACTTGTAAGCTCAATGAAATAAACGATCCATTGACTCATTGACCACAGCACTATATTAGACCTCAAATTAGTACAGACTTTTTCCTGGGGAAAAACAAGCTTTCCTCCTAAATCTACCTGCATTTCCCAGTCACAAGCTCCATTCAGGCGACCACACCCCTGCCTCCTGCCGAACTTACTGCCTCTATGTTTCTCCCCCTCACGTACAAACTGGATATCTAGACTCTCTTTTTTAAAACCTCCTGAATTCACGTGTAAACTAATTTTGCAGCTTGACAAAATATGTCTTAATGTTGCAGTACCTGAACACAATGGGCATGATGGGTCGCCATTTACCCAGAGCTTCAGGTTCTGGGGGGTTGGCAACACATCATATATAGCCCCTATCAGAAATCTAATGCGGCTCTCCTCCATACCCCACAGGTCCCTCCAGCTAAGCTTCCTCCTCTCTACGCTTTCCCAATTCAACCACTGTCCCTGTTTAGCCTGAGCCACTGCCTTAGCCTACCTTACAGTCTGTTCCTGCCTACGTATTTGTTCCATTACCAGTTTTCTTCTGTCCTTGGGGCCTGCTGTATTCCACACCGGTTTGCCTGGCCCACGCCCCATGCCTCCCTGGCCAAACTGAACATTACCTACTATCACTGCATGCCTAAGAGCAGCCTCTGTGTCCTGAACTGCCACTCTTGGGTTCCATTTTCTCCCCTTGGAAGGATTTGGAACCACACTCCTATAACTATTACATCCTTAGTCCCAGCTAACAACAACTCTGCCCTAACCTTGGTGCACTTAAACTCCTCTGTTAAGCTAGATACTGGCAGTTGAAGTATCCGTTTCCCATACAATGCCACACTGCTTAGACACCTGGGAGTGCCTAACCACTCCCTAATATATGAGCTAATCACCCTTTCCATTCTCTCCACAACAGATACTGGGACTTCATAGATTGACAGTGGCCACATTAACCTAGGAAATAACCCAAACTGCAAACGCCACAACTTCAACTTTCCTGGGAGTCCTGATGCATCTATTCTATCTAGTCCTTTAGCAACATCTTTTCTACATTGCACAACTTGCTCAACATCAAATCCACATTGTACCATCTACCTAGGCTCTTCACTGACTTTTTCCAAATAGTTGGAATTTCCTCATCATTTATGATAAATTTCCTATCATTTATGTTCCTCTACATAATGAGATACTTCTAGACTTACTTAGCTTGATTTTCATGCTGGCCCACTTTAGGTTCTTATTTACCTTCTCTAATAGCCTCTTTGTACATGGCACCATTCTGGTAACTAGCATCATGTCATCCATGTAGGCCCTAATTGGTGGAAGACACATCCCATTTTGATGTCTCTCTCCATCTACAACCCACTTAGATGCCCTGGTAATTACTTCCATCACCATTGTAAATGCCAATGGCGAAATTGTACATCCTGCCATAATACCTATCTCTAGCCTCTGCCAGTCTGTTGTGGAATCTGCTGTGCTTATACATAATCTAATGTCCTGAAAATATGCTTTCACTAAGTTAACAACTATTCCTGGCACCCTAAAATACTCAAAAGCACTCCAAATAAGGCTATGTGGCACTGAACCAAACACGTTAGTGCTGGTGCCAGATCATGCTAGTATGCTCTAAGCACCCTGGAAAACCTGGTATTACCGCCTTCTGCACTGTCGAGTCTATAAACCCATTCCTTTCTAAGCACCCAGCTAATCTCTGTGCTACTACACTCAAGAAAATCTCCCCCTCTACATTCAGGAGAGCTCTCATCCAGAACTGGCTAAGATCTGAGGACCCCTTCTCCTTAGGGATGAAGACACCTAGTGCCCTGCGCCATGCTCTTGGGATAGTTTGTTTCTTCTAAACTATTTTTAGATAGTTTCCACAAAAACTTAAGGATGTCAGGTGCACTTTTATAAACCTGGTAGGGACTCCATATGGCCCTGGGGCTGAAGAAGCCTTTGCATGCCTGAGACTTCTTTGCCTTCTAGACTTGCCTACCTGTACTCTCTTTCCCCTCTTTCTGTCATGCACCCCAAATCTCTCTGTGCCATATGAGTAAATCACCTCTCCCATCTTTTCTAACCTCTCAACCACATTTCCTCTTAGCCCACTTAAGATTACCAACAAGTCACTGTTAACCGTCTCCCACTCTTTACTATCATTTGCCCTTGGCCATCAAACTCTAGGCTTCTGCTCCATGGTTTTCTCTTTGGCTGGCCTGCTGACCTCAGTGTCAACTGCATCCCGTCTCACTACCTCCTCCTCCTCAGGCGCAGTGTTACTTATATCCTGCGAACTGTGGTTTTCTACCTGCCACTGGACATCACCCGACTGACTCGACTGGCTTCTTAAAAAGTACTAATTGATGTGGGCACTCTGCCCTTCCCCTGTAGATCCTACAGATAACAATGACAAGGTCTACCTGAAAGAAGACCTGACCCTTTTTTAAATACATGCAAATAGCACAAAAATACCAAGACAGTATTTGCTTGGCAGCACAGTTAAGAGTGCATGGCAGCCTTTAAGGGGAACTTTGAAGGAATTTTGCAAGTTTAGGTGACCTTAAAAGTAATCCTCTTGTGAATTTGCCTCTATAGTGGATTTTTAGTGAAGTAGGAGACATCTGATTCTTGTTAAACTAGACTTAAACAGTATACCTTTGGTCTCTTTTATCAGTGAGAATAAAAATGAACTTAAAGCATACCTTCTCTTTAGTCACTCTTGCTCAAAAAATAGCAATATAATAAAACATCTTGTATATCGATAGCTAGTGTTTAGATGTAGATGTGGATTGCACTCACCCTTTGCACCTAGAGTTTTGGCTCTTATAACTGTTTTGTTGGTATTATAGTATTTGACTTGAAATCTGACATACGTGTAAAGTTATTATCACTACTAATGAAGAACCTGATCAAGCCTTGTAACCCACCTGGTTATCTGTTGCTGGAGTACTTCCAGCCTCTTGTCTAACTCCAGCTTCTGTCTCCGAGAAATGACAGGGGGAGGAGGAGGATGGTTGGAGGGACGTTGGAAGGAGGAGGGCAGGTCAAAGTACTGCTTGGAGGGAGACTCAGGAGAGGGTGAGGGAAGGCTGTCTGAGCAGGGCACCTCCTGGTATCTCTGCTCCTCTTGACTCTCTGATTTGCAGAATGTAAAGATGCCAGACACTCCTGAGAATGCATGTGGTTCACACATGTGAGAGATAGTGAGACACACAGTGAGAGGTGTTACCACTTTATACAGTTTTTTTTTGCTGTATCATTTATCACATGTGCTTTGAATGCACCTTCACACTTGCCTGTTAAAACATTACGGGTCTTCTCTCTCCAGTCAGCTTCAGGGCACTTAGTAGTGTTTGTAGCAGAAGCATTAATCATGGAGGTGTGAGCAGGGCTGGTCGCCTCCGAATCCTTCCATTCATCATCACTGGAGAACACAGGACTATATCTATAAAAGCAATAAGTTCAGATTTACCTTTTCTAAAGTGGGAACTATAGGACAAGAAGTAAGTAAGTAAGTAAGTATGTATCCACCTTATTTCTAGCCCTGTGTTGAATCTAGCATCATGCACAAGTGAATAAATGCAGTTTTTCACATTTAATTTCATTTTTTCTCAAGCCACGTTTAAGAAAAATAACAAATAAATCTACCTTGTACCTTGTACCTAATGCTCTGCTCATCTGCCTTAATGATGCAGTTTACACATTTTTACTACCTCTGACTGATTAAATCTGAGTTTTACTGAGTGAAACATAACACTGAATTTTGAAGCAGACCTTAGTGATATCAGTAATGTAATGCAGTAATGTCAATTATGCAGTCAAATAAATAACTTTAGGTATTCATAGGTATAACAGAAGTACAGTAAAACAGTAGCCTAATGATGTTAGCCTACAATCTCAGCCGGGATTACTAAACAATTTAATGTCTGCTAATAAGTTTATTTTATCATGGGTCATTTTTCTAATATAGGCAGAGAATGTAGTCAGACAGGGAAAAAAAATCATAAAAGAGTTTTAAAAAATGTATAACTTCCTTGGGTCTCCCTGTACACAAACAGCTGCACCTCAAGCCACCAGTCCATATCACTCCTAAAGTTTGCAGATGACACCACCCTCACTGGACTCATCTCTGGTGGGGATGGGTGCGCCTACAGGTGGGAAGTAACCAGGTGTGGCGAGAACCTAGACCTTAATGCTCTGAAGACAGTGTAGATGGTTGTGGATTTCAGAGGGATCGCTGCTGCCCCCACCCCCATCACCCTCTGTGACTCCCCAGTTTCCACTGTGGAGTCTTCGCCCTTGCTGGGGACCATCATTACCTAGGACCTCAAGTGGGTGCAGAACACCAGCTCCCTTATCAGGTAAGCACAGCAGAGGATGTACTTCCTGTGGCAGCTGAAGAAATTCAACCTGCCAAAGACAATGGTGGTGTACTTCTACACAGCCATTGTGGAGTCCATCCTCACCTCTTCCATCACATTATATTTTTAAATTGCTTCTATATTTTTATCTTATGTCTTATACTATTTGAATTCAATATTTTTATTTTTTCTTTATGTTAATTGTTTTGCAAGACAAATTCCTTGTATATGTAAATGCACTTGGCAATAAAACCGGATTCTGATTCTGATTCAATAGTTTAATGATATAATATCCTATAAAAACAATACACACAAATTACAGTAAGTGTAAGTCTGTCACTTTGTGATCAGGCTCTAAAAGCTCAAACCCAGGATAATTTGCATGCACACTACAGTGGTGCACTAAAGTAGACTCCACATAAACTACAAAATACACCTCCTTATTAACAGAGGTCTCCGCTCTGTACTTATGTATGGGGGCATGTAATTATATATTTATCACACCCCCGTAACCTACCTGTCACTCTTTGAATTCATTAATCAAGTCGGCGAGATGCTTTGGATGCTTTGATCTTTTAGACTTGCTTTTTGTTGTGCATGGGGTCACCGTGACTGTTGGCAGTGTACGCTATGTAGGTCTCTTAGTGGGTTCAGATGGCGTGGAACCACAGGTGAGCCGTGTTCAGGGTGTTGTGAACATCAAAGCTTCATCCAATATCTCTGAACTCCGCAGCGTCTTGGGAGTTTGCAACTACTCCCAGCAATTCATTGAAAACTACGCCAACTAAGCCAAATGGCTAACTGATCTAATGGCTTTGCAAAGCTTTGATATGGAAGTGCGCTACGCACAGAATCACAAAACTCCTTTGTGCAAGGAACTTGCAGCCTGTCAGCAATGTGCAGATGATATCCCATCAACTGGTGCTCCTACCTGTGAGCTTCTTGAACCTTCACGCCACCACTACTTTGATCAAAATGTCTGTAAAGGCATGATCACTGCATATGTTGATGGTTGCTCTTTCCACCTTGAGACTAAATGGGTCAATGACACACTTTACACACCTCAGAAATTTCAACTGGGTCCCCAGTCCTCTCAATATGCTGAAATTGCCAGCATACTGATCACGCTCCAACTGGCCGTGGCTCAACGTGTCAAAATGTTGTTGATTTGCATGGATTCCAACTATGCTTCTCTTGCCACCTGCTGGTGTGGAAACACCATGGTTTCATTACCCCAAATAGAAAACCAGTTAAACACAAGGAGCTGTTTATGGTCTGTGATCACCTGGTGGACACCCACGATTTGCATGTCTACTGGAAAAAGGTCAGAGGTCACTCTTGTGCCCCCAGTCAGGACAAAGAGTTCAATGATCAAGCCGACGCTTTGACCAAACAGGGTGCTCTCAGTGGAACGCCTTGGCACTTTAACCCAGACTTTCTTCCCAACCCATTCTCCCCCACTGTCTGTGTTGTCACTCCTGTCTGTGTTGTCACTTGTGCTCAGGCTGCTGCACAGCCTCTGGCTGATTCTGCTGCCCGGCTTTCTCGGATTCTGACCTTATCTCCCTTCAGGCTCCCGATCCAGCCATACACAAGCTGGTCCTCTGGCTCTCTGATGTGTCAGCCAATGACATCTCAACCAACGATCTCGGTTCCGTTCATGGCTTGGAACACCGTGTTTGCTCCTCCCCGTGTCTCGTCAAGGACCTTCTTGTGTATGTCTCTGACGACCTCACTTCACCTGCGCTCATGGTTCCTCAGAGCCACAGCGGAGTGATGCTGATGCATGCCCAGGACTCCCTCGCCACAAAAGAGTCAAAGCCACACTCAAAGTACTTCCCCAAGTAGCCTATTGGCCACACATGCAAAAAGATGTAGCTGACTACGTCAAGGCAGCTTAATCTGCTGCCAGTTCCAACTGTCAAACCCGCTCCACAGAGCCCCCTTGCAACAAAGATGCATTTCCTTTCCCTGGTCAGACCTTCAAATTGACTGGGCTGGTCTTCTTACAAAGTCAGCTAGACGCAACTAGTACTTCCTCACAGTCACCTGTGCATACACAAAATGGGTAGAGTGCTATCCAGCCCCAAATGACACAGCCCAAACCATTGCTGTCCTGCTGATGAACAATGTGTTCTCACGGTTTGGTCTGCCAAGTTGCGTCAATTCAGACAGAGGAGCACATTTCAGACGTCATGCAACATCTATGGCAGCTTGTGGGTGTGAAAGCTGACTTCCATATCAGCCACAAACCCCAGACCTCTGGCCAGGTGGAATGGGCAAATCAAACGATTGTCAACATACTGAAAAAGTATGTGTCATCTAACCGTAATGATTGGGATGTGAAGCTGCCTTTAGTACTGATGTCCATCAGAGCATTGCCACATGCAACAGGGAGCTCCCCTTTTGAGATGATGACTGGCAGGCAGATGACATGAAAGAGCTCTTTAAGCACCAAAGGGTGCCAGTTGCTTATTGGCAGATAGAGAGGAAGTTTTTGCTTCACAGGATCAATTATAGACAGTATTGTTAGAATTGTTGTTTCCTCCCTGTTGTTCACCCACTGCTTTAAGTTGTTTTAAGGTCTCCTTTTTGATTCATACGACCAGTTTGTCAGAGTGGGGGTGATTCAATACCCACAGAGTACAAGTTCGTTAAGTCTAACCTATAACGGTTTAGCTGACATTGTCCTTAATGATACATGTTTTTCCCATCAGGATGACTTGGCTGCTCACCCTCCTGATCCTTGGTCTGTTTACATCCCCTGCCGTCCCTGACCTTGTAGAGCCAGGACCAAACCTGGGGATTGTTCTCGAAGAGCAATCTGGGCTGTCAATCACTGACTGTTGCCTGCACAAATACAAAGTGTTTATCAGGTTGAACCCTCGGTAAGTTTTCAGGGAAAACGTTCCTATTACAGCTGGATTGACCAGGTGGGCTGGTACAAGCTGGAGCAGACAAGTCATACGGCATGCTGGAGCAGACAAGTCATACAACATGCTGAAGCAAACACTACACATGTTACAACAGTGACAGAAGTTCACTATCACCCAAGCTGAATTGGCAGGACAAAACAGGAGGTCCAGCAATTCATAGGAGGCTTTCTGACACCTGCTGAGGCTTTTGGTCCACTCTTTGGTACTAGACTTTCATCTGTGAAGGCTGTTAGCTTGTCCACCATTGTCCACCATTAAATGACATGTGAGTGAGTTGAGACTGAGATCCTAGCTATCAGAGCTCAGATGAACCTACAATAGCTGCAATTGCAAACTATCGGAAAGACTGTACGCAGTATTGTTCTGGTAGTTAATGTGCACAGTGTGGCACTGAACAAAACCATGCGTGCACTAAATGCCCTCTTGTCAGTAGTCCAGGTGAACTACGCTCACACACAACTCGCAAGTATTCTGTTGGCAGACATGCTGCAAGATATTGGATCCTCTGTGGACAGTCTGGCTATTGGTAGGACCCCCCCCCCCCCCAAGCCCCGACCCCCTCCCCCCCCTCTCTCTCTCTCTCTTCTTCTCCTCTTCACCTCTCTCTGTCTATATCTTATCCCCTTCAGGCTGAAATACTATTTGTAAGACCCCCCCCCCCCCCCCCCCACTTTCTTATCCTGCTTTCTCTGGTGCAAAACCTCTTGACATCTACCACTAAAGAAATGGTCACACCCCTTCAGGCTGAAATAGCATATACCTAAGGCAGTGCTGTACCTATCTGGGAAGACGGTGAAATAGCCTTCATCATCAACTTGCCAATTGTAGCCTTGGATTTATCGTTTGAAGGATGTGGTAAACACTGAATTTTGGGAAGGCTATACACACATCAAGGTGCAGACACCAGCTGTTATCGCCTACCACGATAGCAACCCTGATTTGTATCTTGCCCCAAATTTGCATTTGTGTACCCTCACCAAAGGTGTACATGATCTGTGTCCCAGTAAGCCGTTCATGTGTGACAACACAGAGGGACTTCATGGACTCAAACCTATGAAAACGGACACCCAGTGTCTGACAACCATCACTCCTCGATCCCAAGTTACCATGATTCAGGTCGACATAGTGGGAAACCACTGGCTGGTTGACACCCTAGCAAGAGTTGCTACTCTGACTTATGATCAACACGGCAATGCCACGCGCATCATGCTACCTGATCAGACCCTAATAATCGATGTATCAGAGAATGCTATCTTGTACATAGACGAGGTCGCTCTTTCCCACTTAAACCCGGAGCAATACGAGAGCCAAATTGAGGTGTCCAACTTTTTTCAGCAAACACACATGCTTTTAAGCCACAAAAAGTGTAAGCACTTGACACTTTTCAGCTCAAGATGCCATGAGAGATGGATGTTTTTGGAGGTCTCACCTAGTACACAACAGGATGTTAAGACATCCAAATTACCACCTCAGACATACAAGAACAGTTGTTCATCACCTTTGTAGAGGACTTGTAGAGTAGAGTAGAGTAGAGTTGTATAGGACTGGAGACACATTTCTACCAAGAATATGGGAAAGGACACCAAGATTAAATGACGATCCTCATTCTAAAATTTAATCCTCTGTCTACCTATCCCTTTTACTCACTCTCACTCTCTCTCACTCTTCGTCTTTATTTTACTGTCTCTCTCTCTTTGTCTCTCCATTGCTGTCCCAATCCACACACACACACACACACATACACACACACACTGATAAACAGATGTCCTTCACTTTCATGTCTTCTTTCTCCTTGCTGAGATGACAAAAGGCATGGCATGTTGTGATGATGTTTTTGTTTTGATTTTGTTTGAGTAAGTAGAACCAACTCCCATTTCTTTATCATTTAATTTGAGTGAGTTAGTTAAAATCATGTTTTATTCCTCTTCTGTGATGGAGCCACACTGCTATCCAGTGGTCTTAGTTATCAGTAATTTTGTAACCAACTTTCTAGATGTATCTTTTTTGCATTCATTTTATAATGTTATATGGTAATCCTATTTGTAAGTAATTACCAAGTTCTTTAAAATTCATTGGATAATTTTATATTATGTGGGATTACTTAACACGAATGAACCAAGGATCTTCAAAGTTGTTACATTATTAATTTCCTTCGCTTTCTCCTAGCATGTGTTTCAAATTACTGTAATGGGACTGTAGTGGTGATGAGATACGTGAATTTCTACATAACAGGTCAAAGTGCATAATTTGTCATAAAGTACGAGAAATAAATTTCTCCTAAATTACATTAGGTCCGCTAAAACTAAATACCAGATGTGCGGTCGCTCAGCATGAAGGTTCGCTACCATGCCTCCCATTTGCACCCCATATTTCATAGATTAATGATCATCACGACGCTTCTCGTGTATCCTCACTCACACCTTTTTCTGTGTTCTTCAATTTTACAAGAAGAGCCGCAATTGCTCATCAGAGCTGTGCTGAACTTTAACTTTTTCAGAGCCTTTTCTTTTTAAATCTCTGTGATGCTTTTCTTAATACCAGTTTTTGGTTAGTAAAGACATTATTGTATTTCATTTTAAGCAAGCTCAAGATAATCGTTTAAAGTGACTTTGTCAGGCCAATGGGACTACTTTGAATCATTTTTGCGAGTTTCAATTGAAAAGGACACTCCGTAATCTGCTGTCAACTCTGCCACAGATCTAGAAGCTACACCTGCCACACAAACTATCAGCATCCGCCGGCTGCCCTTAAGGACCAAGACAAACACTGAGGCCAGTTATAGACCGCCACACCCCGACTCTACCTGCCCAGCCGCCACTGTCTTTCAGTGGGTCACCTCATTTGAAAGACGCGTAGCAGCCCTACACTGGAGCAAAGTGGTGACCTGGACCTTCCCGGAGAAGTCTATTCAAGTCAACAAAAGTAGGCAAAATAATATCTTCTAGTGATCAAAATGGATGTTGTATAGCGAAGTTTTAATGCCAAAATTTCTAAATTCTAATTTACCATTCAGCATGCATCCATGCTCTATATGGTAACATATTTCACTTACTAATATCCATAATTAATCATTTACATCACTTGACTATACATTTTATTAAACAAAAAGGTTTCATCTATGGCCAAGTCGTTATCTGAGGATAATATAGAAACAAGATCCAACAAGATGAGTTTGATTAAAGTGATGACATGTTTTGAAATTGAAATTGTTTAAAATGTATGTAATTTGAAATTCATGTTTCCGGCAGGTCAAAAAACACAAAGCAGTAAATAAATGAATAAAATCAGAGGTTATGAAACAAAAAATCCCACAAGAACAAGTTAAAAGCAACATACATCATAAAAAGCAGCACAGTTATTGCACAATTTTGCACTTAACAAGTGCAAAATCCAGATTCTAATGTAGTTATTAATAACCGCTACAGTTGCAATTCTGCCAGTGAGTGATAACAGGAGATTCATCCAGTGTTGGAGGTCATCTTCTTTTGTTTTAAGGAGGGGGTTGAAGTAAGTGATGTTAACAGTGCAAAGAGAGTGAAATGAAGTTCTGGCAGCCAAGAATAAGAGAGAGGATGGTGGATTTGGACCAGGTAATGGTGTAGCCAGCGATTTTGGAAGAAGTGTTTATGAGGTTAATGACTTCAGGGAGGGAGGATGATGAATTATTTAGATAAAGGAGAATGTCGTCTGCATAAAGACTGATCTTATATTCCATGTTTTCTGTTTTGATTCCTGTTCTGTTTTGTTTTTGGCGGATGGCTGTGGCGAGTGGTTTGATAAAGACGGCTAATTATAATGGAGAGAGTGGGCATCCTTGTCCAGCACCTCTATGTAAAGTGAAACACTGTGAAGTGAATCCATTAGTCATGATTGTGGCCATAGGTGTTGTCAAATCAAGTCAAGTCAATTTAATTTATAAAGCCCATTATCACAAAACAGTTTGCCTCAGAGGGCTTTACAGCATACAACATCCCTCTGTCTTTAGACCGTCATATTGCTTAAGGAAAAATTCCCCCCAAAAAACCCTGTAACGGGGAAAATATGGAAGAAACCTCAGGAAGAGCGGCTGAGGAGGGATCCATCTTCCAGGAAAGACAGACGTGCAATAATTGTAGTAAATAACAATTAAATTACAATAATGACAAAAAAGAATTTTGCTGCTTTCCCTGTTTCCCAAAGAAGTGATAGTGCTATATCTGGTAAATCGTTTATTTCTAGGAAGGATGCTCACTCTCTTTTGATGTAATTATCAAATTATCAAATGTAATTATCAAATTCTGGAGAAGTGAAAGATGAAATTGCCATTGTCTAGATGGTTTGTGAGGCTGGTTAGTATTCAGAGTGAGGGAGACAGGAGCATGATCAGAAATTGTGATTTGCGTGTCAGATATTTTGTTAATTACGGACGGATGAATATAATGAAAATTCTCTGGTATTAGGGTGTTGTAGCGGGCAACCATCCAAAATCACTTCTAAACTGGTGAATTCTTTTTGTGGACTGGGATGTATGAGAACTGTTTGGATTGTTTGATCTGTCTATTGATGGGTTCAAAACTATATTAAAATGTCCACCAATAATTATTGGAGAGTCAGAAAAGTTGCAAGGGGAGGTAAAGAAGGTGTTAAAAAACGATAGGTTGTCATTATTTGGACCGTATATTGATGCAAAAGTGAAGGGACTATTATGTATTGTCATGTTTATTATAATTAAAAATGAATCATCCGTTAGGGTCTGTAATTGTGTTGTTATGGGTGAATGTGATGTTTCTGTTGATTAAGATGGCCACTCCTCTCTGCCTTGAGTTAAAGTGGGAAGAGAAAACATGTCTATATTGAGCTGTGATTAATTTATGATTGTTAGGGGGGGTATGTCCTTCTCAGAGATGTTGTGTGTAAATGTTTTTGATTAAGGTGTTTGGTAAAACAGAAACAGATGACAGAAAAGATTGAGAAAATACAGAGAGTGACAGAGGAAGACAAAAATATACATTAAATATACATGAACTAAAAAGCAGGGGGTTGATGTTTCCATTGATATAAAGTTTGTCAATGGATTTAGTGATTTGTTTTTTTTCGCTCCCGAGCTATTCTTGCATTGCGTGCAGATAGGTTGCCACTGATTGCAATTAAAATTTCACTGTTCTCAGTGCAGCAGGGTTTTTCTGGAGAGTTGTAGAATGAGTTAGAGGGATGGCTTCTTTCCTTTTCTTTCTCAGTAGGTGTGCAATTGTCCATTTTCCGATATTTATCGGCATTGTCCATCATGCAGAGTCGGTTGTGATATTGTTTGATGTAGTCCTCCAGGTTTTCCAGTTCAATCAGCTGTATAAATCCACTTAGAATGTAGGGAGAAGTGGTTTCATTCAATTTAAAACGGAGAGTGGGATCTTGTAAACAATCTAACAGTAGGCTTCCATGCTGGATCTCGCGCTAGTCTTATTGAATATCGCAGTCATAGACACATCACAGCCAGCCATTCTGGCATTGTAACATGAATCAGTGAATAACTTCAAATAACTGTAGGGCTCCTGTTTTACAGACCCTGCTGTTCCTAAACAAACTGATGAAGTGATCCTTTCCCTCCAAAACTGACATAAGGGCCACAGATGGCTCCTTAGCTGTCTATCTAGCTATTTTCAGCATGCTGCCATGTTACTGTGTCCACGGTTTCCATGCCTATTTAATTTGAAAGAACAATGGCCAACAGGGATACAGCAAGGTCACATCCTCAGTCACACTGACCATTGGTGTCAACTCTATCACTCACTCACTCACTCACTAACTCACAGACGACCCCATCTCACTGGCTGCCCCACATTCTGTGGGCCAGTCAAAAAAAAGATAAGGAGAAACATCATTTCTGTATGCTCTGGCATCACACCCCTGCTCTTGCTTGGTGATGACTCAATGCACAAACCTATTTTTAAATCTTCACTACGAAAAGACTCACTCCAGCCTGTTCTCTTTGTTCTGAATATGTGAGCGTGCAATCTTGTTGCACGGACTTGCAAGCAAGTGCAGATGTTTTTCTGCATCTCTGTTAAAGAGGAAATACAGTGAGAGCAAAACACAGCAGAGAGCTGGATAGAGCAGTGAGTAAAGACAATCTTACCAACATACTGCCTGCCTACTGAGTACTGCCTGCAGCAGAAACCCTAAATAGATCTCTGGTTAAGGTACATGGCTGTACAGGTTATGGTTTGGTTCTAAAGGTGCTATACCACAAGATTTTGTTAAAAATGCAGCTCCTGTTTTTCAGGAGGTGAACAGAGTACCAGGTCTTACATTTTATGTTTATGATCCTCTCTGTTGTGGCTGGCACATTGCTCCAACTTACTGTGCCTTCTTCTATACCTATAGGCAGCTCTCTGTCTCCGTGCTGAGATGGTGTGACCTGAAAGGTACACACAACAATCACTGAGTCTGCAATCTGAAGACACTAGCAAACTTGCTGTGTGAAGCTGTGTGTGAAGAGAACAATAAAAAGAGGCAAGCAGTAGAACACCCACATTTACAATCGAAGGTAGGGGAAAGTAAATCCTAGTTGAAGTCTCAGTTCAGCTTTTGAATCCCAACCAAATCATCATGCTCCCTTAAATACCATTCCTGCTAAACTCCACAGTTGTTGTTTGTTCGTTTTTTAAACTCCACATAATCTTGAAAAAAAAAAACTGCATGGCTATAACTGGGACTTAGCATAAAGTCTGAATTCATATAGATAATAATATTTCAGAACATAAACATTTGGCACCTGTTTTTCAAGGGTTTTGTGCAGGGGATTTCTAGGGGGAATATCCTCTGAGAGCTTTATTGCAGTGCCTCTCTGCAGTTTCTATCTGTCCCTAAAAGCTGTTGTTTTTTGTGAAGTGCTACCTGTATGTATGGAAGAGAGTTTGTGTTTCCTCTGTAGTCTGCTGAATTCCTCACAGTCAGAGTCTTCTCCACTCAGAAAACCTACAGCTCCATTATTCGCCTTCAGACAGGGAGTGAGAGGGAAAGTATTTTTGTACAGTATGACCACTGTAGCTGTACAACAGGACATGATAGAAGCCTCACAGGGTTTATATTGCAGACCAAATCAATTAATTTAATTAATGTCAATGTCAAAATATCTAACATTTGAATGTCATAAATCTCCATTAAAATTATTAATGATCAAAACTGAAATTGTAGATATCTGAAATGTTGTTTTAACAAGTCAAAATTTTTACTTGATTTTAATAAATAAATGAGCTGTAACACGCATTACATACATCTCTGAGATTAAAGGTGATCTCCAAGTTGGACCAGAAATATTCACAAAATTCAGGATACATGTCCAAAACCTGCAAACAAAGATATAAGGCACTGTCAACACAATATTAAGAAAGGTTTGTAGTTTGTGTGTGTAAAAAATAAAGATTTGTACAAATAAAAAGTTAAGAGAACAGGAGTCTGTAAATACACTAATGGTTACCATAAACTTTGATTATACTGTAGCAATAACATTAACCACCTAACAACATATACTATAAGGTATATGACTATAAGGCTGGGGTTCACAAAAATAATGTACATGTAACAAAGTGGTTTTTTTTACATGCAAATAAAAAAATCTGGATACCAGAAGGTGCTTGGGGTGTGTTTATAAATAGGTACACTCAGCAATATTACAGGAGAGCAAGCGCCTCTGTCCTGTCCGCATCAACATTATGTCACAAATGACATTAAAATAACCCTCAAGTGTAATATTGCGATTATACAACTCTTACCAACAAAATAAAACATATAAATGATTTCATGTGAAATGGGCAATAAGGTCTTAAATTAAAAAAGCTTTTATTGACTGTTGTCCTCTTTCACTGAAATGGAAAGTTGGTTTGACTACAGACTGGAAAATATTTAGTCTTGTCAGTACAATCCTAGGTGTAATGAAACCTAGTTTACTGCTCTAGCAAAAAGGTTGAACCTTAGTAATAACCTGCAACACACTCTCATAAAATATAATGACAAGCATTCACACAAACTGGTGAAATGCTCTCATAAACATAACTAAAAATTTCAGTTGAAACAGAAATCTTTTCAATAGAAACAGAAGGCAGAGTTAATCTGGATGGTAATAGCATAATGCATTCATGGAGGAAAGCCAGAACGACTTTTGTTTGTACATTTGCTGCATGGATGTTTACTCGACAGCCTGCAAGTAATCTAGCCCAAGCAGCAAGGTTACTGAACAACATTTGGCCTTGGCAGAGACCATTAGAACATTGTCAAATGCCACAACAGTCGGGCAACAACCAATCGAGTTGGACATGCTGGATAACCACTTAACATCGCTCTTTCCATTACGCCAGTGAAACAACATGCCGCTGCCAGCCTCCTTTGCAAGTTATCTGTAGACTCATTCCATTTCAGGCACCCAACAGAACAGAAAATCTATACCACTTCTCTTAGAAGACTATGGAAAAGTTCAATTATCAAATCTTCTCTAACTGTATGCTTTCCACAACAGTCTGTGCACAGCACCAGGTCTGACCTCTTCAACCCACTGTAATACAATAACGGCTGACACTAGCTATGCTGTGTTCACAGAAAACTGGCCAGACAGTCTTTTGGAGATTGATATTTTAAATTCAGTGATATACACACCAACTCCAACATTCTTGTTTGTTTTATAGATTTTAGCATGCAGTGTATATGTGTGTACATTTGAAGATCATTTTGGTAACACTTTCTATGAAGCCCATGTCTGTAATGCATTATTATGCATTATGAACACACTTATTATGCATTACAATGGCTCTATTGTACTGTATAATCATATAATAATACTCATTATGATGCCAGTGTCGATAATGAATTATGAACATGCTGTCATGATCTGCTGTATTTTATTTTATTATTATTTTATTTATTTTATTATTTTTTAAGTATTTTATTTTCTCCCTTATGTTTCATGTCTTGTCTCCCTGTTTTATTTTGGGATCATTCACCTCTGTCTCTGTTCCAGGTTCCTGTCTGCCCTGCCCCCTCCTCGTCGGTGTGCACCTGATCCTTGATTGTGTTTCCTGCACCTGTTTCTAATCACGCCCCATTAGTCCTGCATATATTCCCCCTTTGTGTCTTGTCTCATCGCCAGTTTGTTGATTCTCCTCTTCCACGCTCCAGCTCTTGTTCACAGCCTCGTCAGTAGCTTTCTTGTGTTTAAACCTTGTTTGTTATCGGCCTCTTGCTTTGGACACCTCTGCCTGGAATAAACCTTGTTTCGCTGCTCTTACCTGGTCTGAGTGTTGCTTTTGGGTCCTGCCTTTCCTGTGCCACAGTTCATGACACATGCTTGTAATGTGTTTTAGTTTGCATATATTTAAAAGCATTTATAAATATTCAGAATAATTTATAACAATATTCAGAATACTTTATGGGTTTCTGGGTTATGACTTTGACCCCAGCTCAGTTAATTTGTAGTTTGCAATTAAGTTTGCTGTTTAACATTCCAAAACTCAAATGTCAATTTTTTGTCAGTTTTTATGATATGTCACTGGACAAACAACCAGAAAATATGGAGCTATCCAAGGTTGGATATGTTTGTATTTGTCAGAGATGCAGACAATATCCACAAGAATACACATTGCATCTTTGACAGAACATAGCTTGACATATTTCCATAAACGGATAAGATTGAAAAAATGAAAAGTCCGGAATCAGAATACCCATCAGTGACATATACAAAAAATATCCTACAATGTAATCTGCTTGGATTCTTCTGCAAATACACAGGTCAAGTTCAAGTTCTGAAATTGTCTTTAATGTATAAATGTTCCTATAACGGCTGCAAGAAATGGGCTGTCATGAGCATATGTTGGATAATTTCTATAAATAAAAATTAAAATCAAAGTGATCCATTCTGTAGCAGTTGCCATGGAAAAGGCCAAGTAAAACTTTAGTGTTTAACATCATTATGCTACGCTGTCAGAGTGGCTGTGCATACTCTGGCCACTCTGTCTGAAGAGATGGAGCAGCAGAGTACCAAGAACAGTGATCGCTAAGTTGGTTCCTACTTTTTCATTGAGCAGCTAAAGTGGCAGGAACCATCCCGGCGAAATGCAACATATGAACTGATGGGTGAGTTAAATAAAACAATTTAACACTATGCTTCTGACTTACTTTCATAGGCATAATGTCAAAGTCTATATCATGTGTAATCATAATCATCTCTCATGGTCCCACTGTCAAGAAGCAGAAGCAATACATTGTATATTATCTATATTGGCAGACAATATATCTTTCATTCATTGTAACTGATCATTCATTAACTTTGCAATTAAACATTTCTCTGAACACCGGCACTCTCATATTGTTGTGTGACAAATTGGATTTACTTATATTTTGGCAAATATGCCCAATGAGTGATGGAATAGAACTTTGAACTTTGTCGAAAATGACCTGCCTTCTCTAAACCCCTAAAATAAAGCAAATGATTGAATTTTAAACTCCAAATCTATTTTGCATAAAGAAACAACCTGTCATTCATCACAAACTTGTAATTATCTAGGTTTTTCCTCTTCACAGTGCATAAAGACTGCATTTAATCAGAATTCACTCATTTATATTACAACACACGAATAGGTTTATTATTATGATTATTATTGCTTAAGGCACTTCATAAGTGTAAACATAATTCTTTAGCATGATATATCCCTTGTGTAGCATAAGAAGTAGTAGAAATAATGCAAGAAATAGTTTTGAATGCATTTTATATAAGAAAACAATATCAGTCTTTAGCAACATGCATTATACTGTACAATGAGGACAGTATGCAAGTTTGTTTGCATAGACTTTCCAGATGTATTTCTGTGTGTGTGTATCTCTCTCTCTGTTTGTGTATGTGTGTTTGTTTTTTTGAGGTTTTGTGGTATGAAAATGATATCATAACTGTCAGGTCAAAAATGGCCCTTTTACCTTCTTGGTGTACAACTTTAATGGAAATATGAACAAAATGCCTTTGGCTGCGCTGTGTGATGTGATGATGGCCTGCTGATTACAGCACAGCCATCATCACAATCAAGACACAGTCAAGACTGCAGCCAAGACCCAGGAAAACCAAGAAACAGAGAGCACAAAGGTTCTGAGAAGAAGCCGAGTTAGTGTAATGCAGTAAAAAGACATGAGCGCTTGTAGATGGAGGGAGCAAAAGAAGGAAAAAGAAGCTCAGTGTATCATAAGCTGTGTCCCAATTCAGGGTCTGCATCCTTTGGTTGCTGCATTCGAAGGCCAATTACGCCACAGCGCTGTGCGAAGGCTGTCCCATTTGGTCACAATTCGAAGGCTCCTCCTTTCGCAGCCAACAAATGCGGCCTTCTTTTCCCTCTGTTTGGAGGACACATCGCTACTATCCTTCGCGGCCTTCCATTTCCCAAGATTCCTCGCGTGCCCGTGATCTTCAAAAATAATGGCGGCACAGAGCGGAGATCGGAGCGTTGATTTAACTTAATGTGGGTTTTTACTCATTTGAAAATCAAACGCCAGATATGTTGAACTTAGAGGGACATTAAAATCTCATAATTTCATTCATAATACGTGACGTTAGTAATGCTAATGCTAATGCTTCAGACAAGCACAATACTTAAGCTGATGATAGTGAGAGACTGTGCCCCATCCAAAAAAAGCCTCATCTACACCTAAAGTGCTGGGTTTTCCGTGAGAAGCATTTGGAGGACTGTAAAGCATTCCATAACAATATGTTTTGAGTGTGGGAGTGAGATACATATGTCGGCCCTCCACCCTGGGTCAGCACTGTGGACCAAAGAGACATGCCTCCCTGTCAAGCATGGTGGGGAGCAAGACCCTCTCCCATCTTCAGAAGTCACGACTCGCTACACCAAAGCCTGCAGTGGCAATTAGAGTGACTGATTGTGCTCAGAGATCTGCCTTGTCAAGGTCTACCCTGCTGGACATCGTGATAGAGCTTTGAAGGTCTATGCAGTCATTGAGGAGCACTGCAATAAATCTCTAGCTCGTTGTGAGTTCTTTGATGTCTTCAATGTCCAAAACCCTACTTCTCCATACTCTCTCTTGACCTGCTCTGGAGTGATAGTGAGAACAGGTAGAAGAGCTCTAGGCTACTGAATCGAATCCATGGATAGCAAAGTCAATCTCCCTTTACCAAGTCTCTTGGAATGCAATGACATCTGACAACTTATCAGAGATTCCAACACCCAGTGCTGCATCTAACCACCCTCTTCTGAAATCAGTTGCTCACCTCATCCCAGAGCTTGTTCCAAATGCACCCATCATGCTTCTCCTTTGGCAAGACATCATTTCAGTCCACAAAGTGCGCAAGCAGTTGAACTGCCCTTGTGATGCTCCCTACGCCCAGAAACTCGACCTTGGATGGGTGATAGTAGGTAACTTGTGCTTGGGAGATGTTCACAAACCCACCACAGTGAATACATAATATACCAGCACAACAGAACAGGAACGACCATCCATCTTTGAGCCCTGTCCAAATGTCTTCCATGTGAACAAGAGATACAGCCATTTTCAGGGTTTCAATCATCTTAGGGTGCTGAGCAGTTAGGCTCCACAGTATTTTAGCAGACCAAGGATGATAACAAAGTGTCTCCATCCATCGATGACATCTTATTCATAAAAATAATGGAACAAGGCTTAAAGAAGGACAAAAGCAACAGCTGGATAGCTCCGCTGCTGTTCAAGAATGGAAGAAAAAGAAGACATTGTCGCACAGACAACAAGGTCCAGACTCTGAGCTGACTCTCATCACTGAGAGTCTGGAGAGGACGCAAGTGGTGAAGGAGCACTTTTTCACCTTCCTTCAGATTTTCCAGAACAAAACATGCTGAGGTGGCAGCCCCACTTAAGGAAGATGAGGAGCAATGGTATTTGCTGTCCTTTGGCTTGCATCCTCCTAGAAAACCCGGAAACACCTGTGTAGTGTTCAACTCTAGCACTCAGCACAATGGATTGTCTCTTAACAGTGTTCTTTTAACTGGACCTGACCTCAAAAACAGCCTTCTTGGGGTGCTTATCAGATTCTGCAAGGAAGCTGTGGCCATAACAGCAGACATGCAACAGATGTACCACTGTTTCCTGGTGAGCAAAGAGGACTGCAATTTCCTACCCCTGAGTGTTTTGGGACAACAACCCATCCAAGGACATTGTGGAATACCACATTAGGGTAAATATGTTTGGGAACTGTCCCTCCCCAGCAGTAGCAATCTACTGTCTAAGGCAGTCTGTACGGGACACAGACTCTGATGTCAAGCAATTTTTAAACTGCAACTTCTATGTGGATGACGGCTTAGAGTTTCTCCCTATAGTTGAGTCTGCAATGGATGTTCTAACAGTCCTCTAGTTGGTGACTGGGTTAAGAACCTCCTTAAACACCAGTGGCACCAAATCTAACATCTGACTCAAACCCTCTGGGCTAATGGAAGATCTAGAGATCAAAGTCTCCTGTAAAGATGGGACTAAAATGTTAATGCAGCCTTTTAACGAGACAGTCCTGCTCTTAGCTCCAGAGAATAAGCCAAAATTACTGTTATGGACTGTTGAGTAGTGGCAGTTTAATACCACCAGGCAGAGAGGGTTTTGTTACTATAGTTAGTTCCTAATTTTTTTTTTTTAAATAAATTCATTGGGGTCTTTTTTATGACAGGAATCAATGTTTAGGAAGTTGGAAAGAGGAAGTAATGTTTAGGAAGCTGGAAAGAGGAAGTATGTTTAGGAAGCTGGTAACTGGAAGTGATGTCTAGGAAGCTGGAAACAGGAAGCCCATATACAGGAAGAGAAGGAGGCATTCTGCAGAGACTGGGTGCTTCGCATTACGTTAATTAATGCTTCCTTCCTCCCTAACTCCTCCGAAGACCTGGACATTGTTTCCCCTCTGCCGTCATAAAGCATCTTCCAATTGCACAAATGCATCTGGAGGAGATAAGGATAGAGGATACACTGGTGTATCCTACACAGAAGTCTTTTATCAAGTGGTAAGAATACAGAGCTCCCTTAGGGTCAAGGAGATTTTTTATTAGCGTTCTGTTGTATATATGCCATGCCCTCTCATGCGTCTTTATTAATTCACACAGTTCTCACAGTGCTCATTCTGCGATCAACAGATAATATCATAAACACAGTCATAGGAAAAAATGTATTTTAATGCGCTGTCACCCTGTGTATGAAAAATCTAACACTGAAGAATATTTAGGATAACTGAATTCTAAGTGTTTTGGAATCACACAAATCAGTGTTTTTTACTTATTTAAAATTTACAATACAATCAATGATCTGTGGGTCTGGCTCGCTGGAAACTAATCCACCTGCAGATCCAAAAACGTGTACAATAATAATTTCCAGTAAATATCACAACATTAAATGTGTGTTTTCTAAAAAGTACACAAGAAGGAAGAAAGTAAGTTCTCACAGGAGTGCATATTTTGTATAGCCTATTCAGAGACATGTACTAGCTGACGATGAAGCTGCTGCTGTATGACAGAGATGGAGAAAGAGGAAAAAGTGGAATCTGATTTATTGGACAGTGTTTTTGAAAATTATTTATAAATTACTCAGAACGCTGCTTTGTCATTTTATGACTGACTTGCCCAAAACCTCCCATATTTTCTAATAAGTTCACCAGAACCACCTGACCTTCCAGTCCCGAGGTGGTGACCTGCTGCGAGTTGACCTGCGTATCACTAAATAAATAGCCTCAGTAATTCTAACACTGATCCCTGCATAAATTAAATTTAAAAGAAATATTAAATCAGACTGTGAGCGTGAAAGGTTGTCTGTCTATTTGTGTCGGCCCTGCAATAGTCTGGCAACCTGTCTATGGTGTACCCCGCCTTCTGCCCAATGGCAGCGGGAATTGGCTCCAGCCCCCCGCAACCCTTGCGAGGACAGAGCGGTTACGGAAAATGTATGAATGAATAAATATTAAATCAAGAGTAAAATAGTAATAAAAAAATCCATTTCAGTAATATTAGGCCTTTTGCCTAATCAGCTGATAAACAATTTACATTAAAGGCTGCCTGTATAGCTCTCTGACAGAGCTGTATTGAGCGAACCTTACAAGACTTTTTCCGGTCTTGTAAGGTTTTAAAATTGTTCTTAAATAAGGGGTCTCTCCCAGTCAGTCTGACAGATGATCAGCTGTGCTGCACATCATATGTTACTGACATCACTTGCTGGTCAGTTTAGTTCATTTATGTTATATGATATTCTTGTAGTCACTGGGAGTTGAGAGTGCACTAAAATGCTATTGATATGTCAGAAAAGTAACTGTTGGGGATTGCTCCTTAGGGGAGGTATTTGAATGTGAGTGAGTTGCGGGGGCTCAAAGAGCAGTGAGTTAAGTCATGATAAAAGTATGCTTATCTACAAGATATTTATGACGGGCATGATTTCTGATTGCACCTTTTTCGTGTTTTCAGATTTACCCCTTTCTAGTCATTAAACCTGCGGACAAACTGATACTGTCTCAAGAGCTGTGATAAACAAAAGGCGTTTAACTGACTGCCAAGATACATATTCAGCACGTGCATTGAGGGCAGCACACTACCTTTGCAACTCATCATTTCAGCACTGCTCATCACCCAGATCTTGTGGGACACAGGCAGCGAGTTAGCCAGGTGGGAGTTGGCTAGCGGCACTGCTCATTCAGCCATTGTTGCTAGTAATGCCGTCCTGACCCAACCTCCAGTTTCCCTCCAGTCACCCAGGTGACTAAGCTGCTCATTTTTTGAACCATTTACCCCCTTAGCATAACTTTTTGCTTGGGTAGCACCATTAGCAGTGTCAGCACAGTTAGTGGTACTAAAGGGGTTTTGCAGCTCAAAATGAAGCAGCTTACCGACCTGGGCCACCCAGGGGAATATTGGAGGGTGGCTACCATGGCTCATAGCAGCGCTGGTAAATGAGCCATGCCACAAAACACTTAACCTGTTTGTAGTGCAGAGTTTTCAAGGCTAAAATTAGCTAACCAGTGGAAAAACGGAGGCTGGACAGATGGCATATATGTTTCCATATGTTAGAGCGGTTAGCCGGCTGTCAGCAAAGCCAACAGACAACAAAATAAAAAGCAAGACATTTAAATCCCAAAACATTTAAAGAGGCACTATTATGATCATTTCAGGGATCATATTTGTATTTTGGGGGTCTACTAGAATAGGTTTCCATGCTTTAATGTCCAAAATGTGACTCATACTGCCCTCTGTCTAAAGCAGTCTGTCTGAGCTTATGTCCCACCTCCCAAGAAGTCCAGTCTACTCTGATTAGTCAGTTGGCTCTCTTCATGCACATTCTGTACACATTCTATTCCATTTGTTACACTGTGATATCATCAAGTTACGGAAGTAAAAACTAAGATGAACAAGCAGTTTCAGATAGCTTAGGAGCAGTGCCTTCGATAGCACTTTGAAATGTGGTGCTAAAGCTCAAACGTAGTAAATGAAAAGCCAAACCAGGTGTTCTGTATTGCATATCATTTTGCATTTTGTTTTTTATTTTGATTAACCAAAACTGACATGCCTAGCCTAAACCATTGAAAACTTTGCCTGTGCCTCACACCTGCTATGTTATCAACACTCATTGATTTAGAAACTGGATTGGTATAAATGGAAAACAAAGACAGTGATACCTCTAATATGTCCTCCCTGTTTATCTTGTGCAGATCACAGTAGGTCAGAGCTCTGACATCAGCACTGGATTTCCCTGGCAGAGCATACACATTGATGGGTTCCCCAAAGATATCATTCTTTCCTAAAGGAAAAAAAAGTCATGATATGAACAGAAGAATCTTGATGTGTTCATCAATGTATGAGAAATAATTAACTCTATGTGACTCTTACTTGGGCCACTAAATTTACCTGAAAGTCATGCATGCACCTACCTAGTATAGCTACCACCACGTCTCCTTTGAGGATCTCGATGGATCCTCTAGAAATGAAGTACAGAGCTGATATCAGGTCTCCAGCATGTACAAGGGTGTCACCAGGAGGAGCGTGGGTGGTCTTAAACCTCATGGCTAGTGCCCTCAGACAGCCCTTAGTGGATCCTAGACATCATTACAGACAAAATGTGTTGATCTATTGCTGCAGTAACTCCACTGTTTCATGATAATTTCTTTAACAAGGCTTCCATAGCCTGGACTGAGAGGACCTTTGAAAAGTTAGAAAGCCACAGCTAACGTCTCAAGCCACAAAGAGAACAGAACATAGATAGCGCTGAACTGCTATCTCTGCAAGGATGCCAGGACCAGCCAGCCTCCTCCTGGACCCTTGGAATTGTACAGCAAGGAATGAACCGGAACTTCCTTTTTCTTCGGCCAGCAACCCAAAGAACACTTGGCAAGTAACATCTGGGCATGGCATTTGAACATCGCTTAGTTTGGAATTTAGTTTGCTAATGCTTCACACAGACAGGGTCTTGCATGCAACTAATGATCATTTTTACTAACCAAGGCACCTTTTATACTTATTAGATCACATACATACACTCACAAATTGGCTCTCAACAGAAGCACACAGAGAAGGAACTTAAAGATCTCGCCTTTTCTTTGTTCCTTTGTTTGACCAACCACATGGTCAGCTGAGGACTTCCCCGCTCTGCAGCCATCTTTGATCTGGCATCTTCTTTGTGCTTCTGTTGTTAATTAATTCACCTCACACCAACACACAGCATCTCTTTGTCCCTCTCTCTCACATACACATTTACACTTCCACAAGTACATATATACTAGCAGTTACAATATGTTGTGTTTTTTGTTTGCTTTATTTCTTCTTGAATAAATGTTTTTGGAATCATACTTGCTGTCTGCTTAATAATGTACAAAAGTGCTGAACTGAACTGCCAACAACTATGTCAAGAGCTACGAAATACTTCACCCTTTGATATTAATGTGGCAATTTTGGTTATAATGATTAATTTAATTATTAACTCGCGTCATCGTTAACATTTCGCGTCATCTTTCAAGACCCACAGAATATTTTGTACAAAGAATAGCTTTGAATAGCTCAAATGAAAGAAGAAACTCTGTTTTTCATAATGGAAAAAAAATGTTTGTTTGCACCTTGTTTCATTCTTGATTTATCTGAAGTAGCACAGAGGCTAGTTTCATCAAAAAGACCACTTTTTTTCTAGAAAGCTGAGAAAAATGCATTTTTGTGAAAGGGAGTCTGTCAAGCAAAACAATGATTTGAATGTTAGAATTTTGTCTTCAATGACATCTGAAAATTGTATTACAAATGTTATTTTACTGTAAAATAAATGTGCAAAGTACAGCAATGCAACAAATCATGGTCCAAGTTCAGAGAGAGAAAACCCACAAAATAGAACCGGAGTCCTATTCCATTATTCCTACCTGCAGTATTCTGGCGACTCCAATTTTTTCAAAGTAAATGCTTCGGACCCCGCAGGACACTATACGTTTTTTGGGGGGCATTTTATGCCGATATTGTATTGATGTAGCTTTATTGCTGTAGTTTCAAATCACCTCCATACAGATCACTCTGCTCTCTGATCCTGGCTACTCCACTTCATGCTTTGATCTACCCTCTTTTGTACTACAACTACGAATCCCAGCAGCCCCAAAATTACACACAGGGGGCGTGAGAGCACCCCTTTGTGCCAGCCACCGAAAACACACTTTGACGTATATATACGTCAATGGCACTCAAGCATTGGCTTTTGAATGACGTATATATACATCAATGACACTCAATGAGTTAATCAGAGTTCCAAATTGATAGTTAAATGTATTTTGTTACTGATTTTATTGATCAGCTTTAATTTTTCCCTTTCCAGGTATGGTGCCCCTTGGGGTGATTAAATGTAAATTAAGTCACATTATTTAACCTAATTATGATTATTTATTATTATTAATTATTTCTGCTAGCCTTACTTTGACAATTGGTGATCCTTGCATGAGGTCTAATCAAATAAAGGGTTGCCCATGTTGAAGCCAGATCTCTACAGCAGAATAAGACATCTCTGAATAAAACACAGTAGCCTATATATGTTATTGGATAATTTTTTTTGATGCATGAATTTCTAAACATCACTAGTGTTGCAATGGGTAAAGTTGGGCCTATACTTTACATATTGCAGGGTAGCTTAGTTTAAAACAGTAACTACATCCTAATGTGGCCTGAGATTTGTTTAGATGCCATGAAAGCAAGATTAGTGTGTGAAATGCTAATCGAGAATAGCACGTTAGCACATTAACACACACAGTTTTGGTTCTATGTTATCAGATTAAATTATCAGATTATTTTTGGCTTTTTAACATCAAGCCTGAAATCCACTTGTATTCTTTCCATGATTTTTTTCTTCCACTTTCAAGCGAACATCCCTTGGAATTGTGAGTACAAAAAAATAAATAAATAAAAAATATTGCACCTTTGTTTTATTTTGGTAGCTTGTGAAGCAGTCTTTTTTTTTTTTTAGGCCAACAGCACTCAAGCTGTAACTCAGGCCCAACTTTGGCCCATCTGACAGAACCAGAACTGGATGTATATAAAGATGAATGCCACGCTCCCACTTCCCCCCACTAGGTCTAAGTAAGGTTAAAATAGCGCCCATGCCCTAGCCATTCCCTACCAATTTTAAATTGCACCGTAGTCACTCACACATCTCATAACAAATATCTAAATACACACACCTCCACATACATACACCCTGCATCCATGTTGGACGGGGGGTCGGCAGTCGGCGGGGTGGGGCCCCCCACTGCCTCTGTCCCTGGCCCTGCAGGGCTGGATGGGGGGTCTGTGGTCTGGGGGAGTGGCGTCAGTTCTGCTGCAGGGGTGTCGCCGGTGGCTCTGGGTTGGTGGTCGGCCTCTCTGTGCGGGACTGGGCTGGGTGGTTGCTTGGGCCCTGCTGCTGTGTGGCGGTTGCCCTGCCGGGGTTTGGGTAGCTCTGGGATGGTCTGGACACTGTCTGCGCCTGTGGAGGGTTTGGCTTCTGGCTGGGCTGGGGCCTGCTCTCCCCGTCTCCCTGGGGTTTCGCCCCTGGTTGGGGTGGGGGTGGGGGTCGCCGTCTTCCCCACAGGGTATATGGGTTGGCCCGGGGGCGGTGGGCTGGGTCGTCATGGTGGGCCGTGGCCCGCCCCGTTGGGGCCGGGGGTTGGGGGGGCTCTGGCCTCTCTGGTGCGTAGCGGGTTCCCCGCCGGGGGTCGGGGCAGGTCTCGGGTTGGTGGGGCCCTGTGGCTATGGCTCAGATCGTGCCGGGGTTGCTGGCCTTGGGCTGGGCCAGGGGCCCCCTGTCCCTTGTCCCCTCTGGGGGCTTCCCCCCGGCCGGAGGGGCGTTGCCTCTGTGTTCCCTTGCTTGTTCCCCCTTGGGTGGGGCGCGTGGCTGTCTCTGGGGCACGTGGTGTTGGGTCTGTCGTGTTCTGGGGGGCTGTTGGGTGCTCTGGTGGCTTGGGTCTTGGCCTGCTTGCCCCTGGGAGTTTGGGGGGTGTTGTTACGGCCCCCCCCGTCAACTACAAACCACATCCAATGACAAACCCTCACACACGCACACACACACACACACACACACACACACACACACACACACACAGCACACAACTGTTATACAATCACACACGTACAACAGTTACAAATATGGAGGTTATCCATGTCAAGGTTATGTTGGGTAAGTATTTATGCAGTCTGTTTTTTTTTTTTTTTATTTATTATTTACTTCATTTATTTATTATTTACTTTATTCTATTTTATTTTATTTTTTTCTCTTTTCTCTCTAATTACTTACTTATTTATCTATTTTTTTCCTCTTTTTTTTACTCATTTCCTGCCTGCTTCCACCGTTAATACTGTTGTAAATACTTGCAGCTGTCATTATTGTAGTTAGCATTGTTGTCATCGTTTTCATTGTCGTTGTTGTTGTTATTGTTGCTGTTGTTTTTGTTGTCTCTTGTGTCTTCCCCTCCCCTCTGTGTCCCCCAACCTCTCTCTTTTCTCTCTTCCTATCCACTCCAACGTTGTGCTGTCCGGTAGCCTTGCCAATAAATCTCAGTACGGACTGCAACAGGAGGAAGTATGTCAGACTCCTCCTTTGCAGAGCAAATCTGTTATGGCACCTCAAGACATCCAGACCTCTCATACTGCATGCCTAAGCTGCCGAACAGGACAGGTAAAAAAAAAAAAAAAAAAAAAAAAAGGTTAAAATAGCGAAGATACAGGCGTTGTCATCTTGTGATAGTGATGTCATTGAGAGCCGGATTCTGCACAGTGGCAATATCTGTGGTAGGGGCATTTCCCGCCAAAATACCCATCTGATTAGTCCTGAGCAGGGAGCACATGGAGTGGCTGTCACTACAGCTGCCAGTCACAGTGGAAAATCACTATTTTGGAAAGTCTAATAACTCAACAAAACCAACTTTACTATAAAAACAGACACTTGAACAAACATCAGGGTGATGATAACTACCTTCAGTGACAGTGGAAAAATGTATTTGGCGTGTACTTTCAGTTTATAGTTTGGCCTATGTCACAATCATGAACATGGAGGGGAGGGCTTTATGATCTATACTGCACAGACACTAGGGGGCAATCAAGATTGAAAAGCCACACACGGATATATATATATATATATATATATATATATATATATATATATATATATATATATATATATATATATATATATATATATATATATGTAGCTGCCTAGAGAGTATTTCTCTTTCCTTTGAACAGTAACGTTGTGGTGCTTTGATGCAGCCCGTGCCTGAGTTAGCTTACTTAAATGAAATGTATTTCAATGAGTGTTTATTTTTGTTTGTACATCTGTTGTATTACCTTAATGAATTACCCATTACTCCTCCCCCAGAATTGCACCTTAGTGAAATGTAAAATGCTCTTACACTGAGTGAAGTGTAACAGTACATACAAGAAGTTATGGCCTCCTAAAGTCAAAGTCAAAGTCAAAGTCAAAGAGTTTACGTCCCAGTTGCATCACTGATTGGATGGTTATCTCTGTGGCTTGTAGCTTCAGGAGAGAGCCATGCATGCTCAGAAATACTAACTTTTTCCTGGGGCAAGGGATGATGTGTGAATTATTTAAATCCCCTTTAATCAGATTGAACACTTTGTCATTGTCTTTCTGTTGAGTGTTTTTTTCCAGTCTTAGACTGACATGCTATCTCTCATTCCTTTCAGAAAATACCAAGAAGAATTGAACAAAGGAGAACCACTGGGCCTATTCCTCAAGGTTATTGATGTCTTGTGCCTGTTTAAAGGAAGACTCCCAAATTTTGGAAAAAATTGCCATCTTCCTCAGAGTCAGACCCTAAGATTAATATCAGTTTCATATCTTGGTACGCATTTGGGAGTTTTTGAAATTGTATTTCTTCACTTATGAAACTAGCCTAGCGAGATGGACACAGTGTTATTTAGTCTGTTTCAATCAGTCTTAAATTCAGACCCCTCAACTTGAAAACTTTAATTTGCAAACTATTGAAGGGAAAAATTGATGTAAAAAAAAAGAACAAATGGAGTCTTGAAGTTGGCCTGGAAGAGGAAAATTCAATAAATAATGGGGGTTTTCTTTGACCATGATTACACCTGGAGAAAGGCAGGGCCTATAGGGGTATTAAAGAAGCACTTAAAAAGAAAGGCATCCGATTCCAAACCCCATTCACGAGGATCCCTATCCAGTGGGGCACTGGCCTGCGGACCTATGAGGATGCACAGGAGGCTAAACAGGAGCTGTGGCAGCGGGGAATTCAGTTGGAAGGAAAACATCCATAGCACCTGCAGCATCTGCAGCTAGCATAGCAATGAAAGAGACAGAGGAAAACTAATGGAGACATGAATGAAAGAAAAGCTACAACTTCTTTCATTTAGTGGATGATGAGTAAAACTCCTGATAAGAATATGTATATTCAAATGCCTAACTAAAACTGAAACTTCTTTTGGAGATTCCCCTCGGGCTAATGGACCTAATTGCCTGATCGAACTTATGACTCAGGGCAGCAGAGCTGAATTACAATTCTATTGCCCAACTGGACAGTTTGAGTTAACTTACGGCTTATTTGATGTGAGGAACTGTCAAGTGAGCTCCTGGAGAGACTGAAGAAGTCATTAGGAGATACCTACATCTAAGAAACTGACAATTTTATGCTTTTGTTGCGTAACCAATATGTGACACACACCTGACATCTTCAGACTGGGAGTAAGGACCACATCAACTGATTTTGATATTCAAAGTAAAAATGTACTTTGATCTAAATGTTGTGCAGACATCTCAAACCTAAAGAACTGGAACTTTGCTTACATGCATTTACATTTTGAGGCCAAACTGACAAACACAAGCTGTGCCTGTGTGTCTGTGTGTGTGTGTGTGTGTGTGTGTGTGTGTGTGTGTGTGTATGGAGGAGGAATTGTTTTGTAATCATGGGAATTTAGATTTTCTAATCATAGGTTTTGTTTGATGGGGGATTCTGTGCAGCAAGCTAGAGCAGCCTGAGATGCTGGGAGGTGCTGCTGCTGTTAATCTACCCTGAAAAAGAAACAGGCCATGCAACATTAGTGTTCTAAATGATGATTTAGAACCAAAGGACTTTGCACAAGAAAGACTGTGGGACAAAAAGACTTCAAATGAGACTTGAATGAAGCTGTCATCATGATCTCATCTCAGCCACAATAGATGTCAGAAGATGATCCAACTGTCCATTGGGAGAGAGAGAGATGGAGGAAACAAACTCAAGCCGAGTTTGCAACGTTCTAATTGACAGAGGCCGCATGAGTGTAACCAAGCTGCCCGTCCAGTGCATACACAAAGGCTACACTGCAACTTTTCCAGAATGAACCTTTTCCCTGGCATTGAGACTTCTGAAGAAAACATAGATAGTGTTAGACCTCCCTTTAATCTTAAATTCTCAGCTGCTTGATCATCGTGCACTATTTCAGTGAATGATCATGTCGAGATGTCACATCTAATTCAGTTCTTCACTGGTTTTTTATCCCTTCCCCTGTGTGTTCGCTGTATTCACTGTTTCATCATTTATCCTGACTTATTCCTAAACTCATTTATTTGTAGTCTTTTAAGATTAGTTTTGCTGTGTAATTAATAGTTTAATAAACCTTTAATTTATAAAGACACTTGATCTTGTTTTTTGTGTGTGTATAAAGTCCAATCACTGTACACCAGAAAAAGAACTTTATAGCAGCCTTCAGTTTATGAGACTTGATTAATTAATCAGGCTAAATGGGCTATCAGCCTTTTTATTTTAATGGGTGGTTCTCTGAGGTTTTTCTTAAGTTCTAAGTTTAATGTGTAACCCCAGCCCCAGGTAGCTAATTAGCAGTGACTGACAATCGATTGGGGTGTTGTAGTACACTGGAACGGGGCCTGAGTTCGTCTGGATTTGGCGCAATATACCGGTAAGGACCTAAATAAGAATATGAAATAATTTGACGGTGCCTCCAATAATATCTAAGAAGTAGCACAAATCTAGGTACTTCCCCTTTAAAGTGTTCTGACTAACCTGTATTTTAAGTAACCACAAAGTATTAACCTTATAATTTAAACACAGAATTAGTTGAACAGTCACAGTTATTTATTACACAGTTATGGAATGTTATTCAAATTAGTTAACTGGTTCAGTGTTGACCTTTAAATGTGTACTGGGAACAATGTCCAAAACCCACACAAGGATCTCACAGTTTGACCCACATTAGATCAGTGAAGGAAGGTGAAAATGAATGAAAATGACCATAAGCTAAAATGTCCATAGCCCACACTCACACACACACTCACACGGGCTATTAACGAAAATGAAAAATAAAATAAAACGTTGCAGGCCCGGTCGATGCTCGTGAGCGGTAAGGCCAAAAACAAAAGGCCGTTTCACTGAGTTAACAGCGCAAACTAAAAGTGCACGTGCAAAAGTACTTACAAATCCAACAGTCAGAGATGTGGGGGATGGGGAAAAAGGGCAGAGGGCATGATGTTTCAGCGGTCAGGGTGAAGCGAGCAGCACCACGAGGCAGGAAACATGCTCTCCAGTACAGCAGCTACAGTCTCTCTCTCCTGTATGGCTCAAATGTCCAGTCCTGAATCAAATAACTCCTTTTAATATCAGCGCTACAGGCTAGCTCGTGGCGAAAACCCACAGTATATAAACGACACCGTTAGCAATTGCTATCCGCAATGCAAAATCAACAGTATGAACAGGCTATGAGCATGCTGAGCTAACGGCTAGCAGCGATTAGCATTTTAGCTCGTTTTTACACATTTCAAATAACAGTAAGTACATAAAACACATCAATTTACCTCTGGCAGCTTCTCAGAGTACACACACTTCAACCATGTAACGACTCTTCGTCAGTCTTGGGAGTTTAGAGTGTTTTTACTTTAAAGCTTACAGCTCTCATGCTCGACGCTGATAAAACGGCTCTGCCGCTATCATCTTTGATACGCAGTAGTTGACGCTAAGCACCTCCTACCTGAACAAGGTGAGGACAGGATTGGCTCAGGACTGATGGTACAAAGATGAGAGAATGATAGGATGCTCCACTGCACCAAAAATTAACACTGTCTCCTGCTCTTTGTGCCTATAACCCTATGAAATGTTTTCTAAAACTTACACCACCCCTTAACCTCTGACTTTTTAACTGTACATAGAATGACTTTTTAACATGTTATAATACAACATTTTTAAAAACATATTTACACCTTATGGACTATTATTTATTATCAACTTCAAACATTTTAATTTCTGTAAATAAAAGAATGAAATAAGAGGCACAGGGCTACAAATGTAAAACCCATTGTTTCTGATGGCCAAAGTTGGGTTCCATTATTCTACTCTGCAGTATAGTTCATAAAGCCTGCACCTCCACATTAGTGAATGGACATAGGCCAAAGTAAAAACTCAAAGTACATGCTGAATAAATTTTTTTCCCAAAGATGGTTTCTGTCACTGTCACTGTCACCCTGATGTTTGCGCAAGTGTTTGTTTTCATGACAAGTTCAGTTTTAATTAAGTTATTCAGTTCTACAAAAAGGATTTCCTGCCATGACTGACAGCTGTGTATGCCAATCTGTGTGCTCGCATTCAGTGGGGAAGCTCACAGTTGGTTGGACAGATATTGCTACTGTACAGACTCCGTCTCTCAATGTCACATCACCAGCGCAAGATGGCTGCATCTGTATCCAGGATATTTTAGCTTCGCTTAAGCATGGAGGTGGGTGGGCGTCATCCATCTTTACATACAGTCCGTGGTGTAAACTTAGTTATAGATCAAGATGGAATGAGATAGAAAGATCAAAAGAGAAGGGACTGCCAGTGAACAGGTTAATGGAAGACCCTTTATTAACGAGCCATCTTGCAGCTCTTGGATAACTAGCCCCCTAAAGATATGAAATGAATAATTGAAAGGCATCAATTAAAGGGCAGGGCTAAAATCTTCAAATGGTTAGCCTACGGATTTCAGTTTAGAACCTGGGAAAGGCTGGAAATGGTCTAACTGTATGTTTTTATACTGTCAGGACATTAAAGACAAATTTAATATGTATTCCAATAGCATTTGTATTAAACAAATGAAGTGTCTGTCCCCGACCACTTCATTTGTTTAATCCTAAAATAAACAAAAGGGGAGTTGTACATGAAAATCTCATAAAAATTAACTCATCTCTTGTCACACAGCATCATAACAGGAGAATTAAATGCGGACTCTTGAACGTTAGATCCTTATCAACCAAGGCTCATTTAGTCACTGATTTGATATTGGATAACCATATTGATTTATTCTGCCTCACTGAGACCTGGCTCTGTCCTGAAGAGTACGTTAGCCTGAATGAATCCACTCCTCCTGGTCATATAAATAGTCACGTTGCGCGGGACACTGGCCGAGGAGGTGGAGTTGCTGCTATTTTTGATTCAAGCTTAGCAATTCACACTAAGGCCAAGTTAAACTATAATTCATTTGAAAGCCTTTTTCTTAGTCTTTCTCACCCATCCTGGAAAACTTTACAGCCAATTCTATTTGTCATAGTGTACCGCACCCCCGGCCCATACTCTGAATTTCTATCTGAGTTCTCTGAGCTTATATCAAGTTTAGTGCTCAAATCAGACAAAATTATTATCGTAGGGGATTTTAACATTCACATGGATGTTAATAGTCAATAGGCTTCAGTCAGTGTGTACATAAACCCACCCACCGCTACAATCACACCCTCGATTTAGTCCTTGCATACGGCATTGATATTGCAGATTTATTAGTCTTTCCTGAGATTCCTGCTCTGTCTGACCATTATTTGATAACTTTTAATTTTTTATTACTTGACTACAAGCCTCTCAGTAAGAGCTACTCTTCTAGATGTCTATCTGATTCAGCAGTGGCTAAATTTAAGAAACTAATTCCCTCTGCTTTGACATCATTACCATGTCTTACAACTCCTGAGCACACTACTACTAACTTAAGTCATTCCCAAATTGACTGTCTCATCGATAATGCTACTGGCTCACTGCGATCAGCTCTCGACACTGTTG
This sequence comes from Plectropomus leopardus, assembly GCF_008729295.1. Taxonomy (NCBI): domain Eukaryota; kingdom Metazoa; phylum Chordata; class Actinopteri; order Perciformes; family Serranidae; genus Plectropomus; species Plectropomus leopardus. Next base: position 33,990,815 of record NC_056474.1, on the reverse strand, counting down.
CACCCTTCAAGAAGAAAATAATGAAACAAAAAAAATTAGCCCCATGGTTTAACCTCCAGATTCGCAAATTGAAACAAACATCGCGAAAATTTGAAAGACATTGGCGTTCGACCAAACTGGAAGAGTCCCGTTTAGTCTGGCTGGACAGTCTTAAAGTCTATAAGAAGGCCCTCCGCCATGCCAGGGCAAACTATTATTCATCACTAATTGAGGAAAACAAAAACAATCCCAGGTTTCTTTTCAACACTGTAGCCAGGTTGACTCAGAGTCACAGCTCTATAGAGCCCTGTATTCCTTCAGCCCTAAGCAGTGACGACTTTATGAATTTCTTTAATAATAAAATCATAACTATTCGAGATAAAATCCATCACCTCTTACCCTCAACTGACCTGACCCCGAACTCAGATAGCCTGATTATGGCAGCAAGGCCCGAAATTTATCTAGACCATTTCTCCCCCATTGACCTTCATCAACTCTATACTTTGGTTTCTGCATCTAAGCCATCAACATGCCTACTAGACCCCACCCCAACTAAGCTCCTTAAGGAAGTTTTACCTTTATTAGACAACTTTTTATTAGATATAATCAACACGTCTTTATTGACAGTTATGTACCCCAGTCTTTTAAAGTAGCTGTCATTAAACCTCTTCTAAAGAAGCCCACTCTCGATCCTGAGATTTTAGCTAACTATAGACCGATATCTAATCTCCCCTTTATTTCTAAAATCCTTGAGAGAGTGGTTGCTCATCAGCTCTGTGACTTTCTCCGAGACAACACTTTATTCGAGGACTTTCAGTCAGGCTTTAGAGTTCATCATAGCACAGAGACGGCACTAGTAAAAATTAATAACGACTTATTTATCGCTTCTGACACAGGTCTGGTCTCTGTTTTAATCCTATTAGATCTCAGTGCTGCATTTGACACCAGTGACCATCAAATCTTACTGCACAGACTTGAAACCTCAATTGGCCTTAAAGGAACGTCACTAGCCTGGTTTAAGTCATACTTATCAGATCGTTCCCAATTTGTTCACATCAATGATCAACCCTCCGCACATACAAAGGTCTGCTTTGGAGTGCCACAAGGTTCGGTGCTTGGACCAATCCTTTTCACTTTATATATGCTTCCTCTAGGCAACATAATTAGAAAACATTCCTTAAATTTCCATTGTTATGCTGATGATACGCAATTATATCTATCTATGAAACCAGATGAAACTGATCAGCTATCTAGACTTCAAACATGTCTTAAGGATGTAAAAGCCTGGATGAGCCGTAATTTCCTGATGTTGAATTCAGACAAAACTGAAGTTATTGTTCTTGGCCCAAAACACCTCAGAAGCTCCTTTTCCAACAATTTAATTTCTCTAGATGGCATTACCTTGGCCTCTAGCACAACTGTAAGGAACCTCGGAGTTTTATTTTGACCAGGATTTATCCTTTGCCTCCCATATAAAACAAACTTCAAGGACGGCTTTCTTTCACTTGCGTAACATCGCAAAAATTAGACATATCCTATCCCAAACAGATGCTGAAAAATTAGTACATGCATTTGTCACTTCTAGGCTGGATTACTGTAATTCCCTATTATTTGGTTGCCCCAACAAATCTCTGGTGCAGAACGCTGCTGCTCGTGTTTTAACGGGAAGCAAGAAAAGGGATCATATTTCTCCTGTTTTAGCTTCTCTGCACTGGCTCCCTGTGAAATCCAGGATTGAATTTAAAATCCTCCTCCTTACTTACAAAGCTCTAAATGGTCAGGCTCCATCCTATCTGTCACAGCTCATAGTTCCTTACCAACCCTCAAGATCACTGCGCTCTGAAAACGCAGGGTTACTTGTGGTTCCCAAAGTTTCCAAAAGTAGGTTAGGAACCAGAGCCTTCAGTTACCACGCTCCTCTCCTATGGAACCATCTTCCATTTTCGGTCAGGGAGGCAGACACCGTTTCAACTTTTAAAGGTAGACTTAAGACCTTCCTCTTTGATAAAGCTTATAATTAGGGCTGGCTCAGGCTGCCTGGACCAGCCCATAGTTAGGCTGACATAGGTTTAACCTGTCGGGGGACTTCCTCTGATACGCTGAGCTCCTTTCCTTCTCTCAATGCCGCCATCAGAAATCATGCATGTCTGTTAACTGCATTGCCATGTGCAAGCTTAGCTTAGCTCTGTGATAGCCATGTGGTACTCTCACTACCTGGGGCTCGCGATTACAGAGCCTGGGTCTGTTGAACTGCACTACGCTAATCCTGTTGCCTCTCGGGAGCGTTCCTGCTCCCTTGTTTCCTAGTTTCCCTGGATCCTGGCCGTAACCTTGACTGTGCCTGACCGTGGTGATAGCTGTGCTGATGCCGCGACCCTGCCTTTGGTTGTGCTCATGCTGTGGCTGTACTGATTCTGTGCCCCCCGCTCGCCCTGATCGTGGTCTGGTCCTAGTTGCGCCGATGCTGTGATCTTGCCTTTGGACAACTCCCTTTCACATATGCATGAGACTGTTATCATCTCTATCAACATCATCATAGAGAGCAATTACTAATTTCACACCTACCATTATTGTAATATGACATGCATCTGTTTCTATTATTGCTGTGCCCCCCCCCCCCCCTCTCCTCTCCCCCACCCTCTCTCACCCTCTCTCCCCCCTCTCTTTCTCTTTCCTTTTTTGCCATGATTGTATTTCATTTGCTATTTACGACATCTATTGCTCGTCTGTCCGTCCTGGAAGAGGGATCCCTCACTATCCTCTACCGCTCTTCCTGAGGTTTCTTCCTCTTTTTTTTTTTTTTCCCCGTTACAGGGGTTCTTTTTGGGGAGTTTTTTCCTCGGGTGATGTGAGGGTCTAAGGGCAGAGGGATGTCGTACACTGTAAAGCCCTCTGAGGCAAACCATGTTTTTGTGATAATGGGCTATATAAATAAAACTGACTTGACTTGACAAACAAAAATGAGTTAGGGGTAGACAGCATTTGAAGAATGAGGCATTTTGATGTAGCTGGTGGAGGTAAAGCAAATTCTAACTACTGCATGTTAACTACTTCATGTCTCATAAAATAGAATTACTGATGTACACAAAACTCAAAACTGTAGTTAAGATCAGTACTCCAGTAAACTGTCTTATGTTGCACCATGATAAATGTGTGATATCTAGTTGTTTATATAAAAGATCCATTTCTCACGTGTATGTTAAGTAATATTACCTTTAAAAGCCTTAAAGTTCTGAAGCAGTGACCTGTTGAGGTGGAGACAAATATCTGCTTGGAGGCACTCTGGGAAACCTTTTAAAACCTGGAGGAGTAAAGATAGGGTACACAAAGAGAGTACTTTGTTTGATATATAATAATAATAATAATAACTGATAATCATAATTGTTATTATTATTTTTTGGCAATTATCCATCCATCCATCCATCCATTTTCTTCCGCTTATCCAGGGTCGGGTCGCCGGGGCAGCAGCCTAAGCAGGGAAGACCAGACTTCCCTCTCCCCAGCCACTTTGTCCAGCTCTTCCTGGGGTACCCCGAGGCATTCCCAGGCCAGCTGTGAGACATAGTCTCTCCAGTGTGTCCTGGGTCTTCCCCGGGGCCTCCTACTGGTGGGATGTGCCCTGAACACCTCACCAGGGAGGCGTCCTGAAGGCATCCTAATTAGATGCCCGAGCCACCTCATCTGGCTCTTCTCAACGCGGAGGAGCAGCGGCTCTACTCCGAGCTCCTCCCGGATGACCGAGCTTCTCACCCTATCTCTAAGGGAGAGCCCAGCCACCCTACGGAGGAAACTCCTTTCGGCCGCTTGTACCCGCTATCTTGTTCTTTCGGTCAATACCCAAAGCTCGTGACCACAGGAGAGGGTAGGAGCGAAGATTGACCGGTAAATCGAGAGCTTTGCCTTTCGGCTCAGCTCCCTCTCCACCACAACAGATCGGTGCAGAGTCCGCATTAGTGCAGACGCTGCACGGATCCGCCTGTCGATCTCCCACTCCATCCTTCCCTCACTTGTGAACAAGACCCCGAGATACTTAAACTCCTCCACTTGGGGCAGGACTTCGTCCCCGGTCCAGAGGGGGCACGCACACCTTTTCTGGCTGAGAACCATGGCCTCGGATTTGGAGGTGCTGATTCTCATCCCGGCCGCTTCACACTCAGCTGCGAACCAATCCAATGAGAGCTGAAGGTCACGGCCTGATGAAGCCAACAGGACCACATCATCTGCAAAGAGCAGAGACCCAATCCTGAGGTCACCAAACCGGACCCCCTCAACACCCTGGCTGCGCCTAGAAATTCTGTCCATAAAAGTTATGAACAGAATCGGTGACAAAGGGCAGCCCTGGTGGAGTCCAACCCTCACCGGAAATGAGTTCGACTTACTGCTGGCAATGTGGACCAAGCTCTGGCACCGGTCATGCAGGGAACGGACAGCCCGTATCAGGGGGTCCGAAAACCCCATATTCCCAGAGAACCCCCCACAGGACTCCCCGAGGGACAGGGTAGAATGCCTTCTCCAAGTCCACAAAGCACATGTGGACTGGTTGGCAAACTCCCACGCACCCTCAAGGACCCTGCCAAGGGTCCAGAGCTGGTCCACAGTTCCACGACTGGGGCGAAAACCGCATTGCTGCTCCTGAATCCGGGGTTCGACTATCCGGCGGACCCTCCTCTCTAGTACCCCCGATAGACCTTACCAGGGAGGCTGAGGAGTGTGATCCCCCTGTAGTTGGAACACACCCTCCGGTCCTCCTTCTTAAAAAGAGGACCCAGTCCAAGGGCACTGCCCCTGATGTCCACGCAATGTTGCAGAGTCGTGTCAGCCACGACAGCCCCACAACATCCAGGGCCTTGAGGAACTCCTGGCGGACCTCGTCCACCCCCGGGGCCCTGCCACCGAGGAGCTTTTTGACCACCTCAGCAACCTCAGCCCCAGAGATAGAGGAGCCCACCCCCAAGTCCCCAGGCCCTGCTTCCTCACCGGAAGGCGTGTCGGTGGGATTGAGGAGGTCTTCGAAGTATTCCTTCCACCGATCCACAACGTCCTGAGCCAAGGTTAGCAACGCCCCATCCCCACCATACACAGTGTTGACAGAGCACTGCTTCCCCCTCCTGAGACACCGGATGGTGGTCCAGAACCTCTTCGAAGCCGTCCGGAAGTCTCTTTTCCATGGCCTCATCGAACTCCTCCCATGCCCAGGTTTCTGCCTCCGCAACCGCCGCCGCTGCATTCCGCTTGGCCTGTTGGTACCTGTCTGCTGCCTCCGGAGTCCCACAGGCCAAGAAGGCCCGATAGGACTCCTTCTTCAGCTTGATGACACCCCTTACCGCCGGTGTCCACCAGCGGGTTTGGGTGTTGCCACCCCGACCTTACAGCCACAGCACTGGTCAGCCGCCTCAGCAATGGAGGCACAGAACATGGCCCACTCGGACTCAGTTTTTGGCAATTATAATTAACTGTTTTCCTACAATTAGTTTCTTACATTTTTTACTGTGCTGAACAAGTGAAACAAAGCATGAAAATCAACAACCATATAAAAGTGTAAAAATAAAACGTATAACATAGAATTACACATAGAATATTTAAAAATAATTTTAAAAAATAAGTTTTTGTGTAAAGCATCTGAGCAGCTCGAAAAGTTTTCTGTAAAAAACGTATGACAATAATAATAATAATATGACAATAATAATAATAATAATAATAATAATAATAATAATAATAATAATTATTATTATTATTATTATTATTATTACTGAGCACATAAGATGTTCACATAACATCACCTTTTTATGTCTGTATGTTTATATTAAATGGAAATATAACGTATGTTTTCCTTTCTGACTGTTTCTCCCAAAATCAGCGTTAGAACAACAGATTTGGAAAATCTGGGATCTTACGGACACACTTTTTAGCTAAAGGCTTTAGAATATGGCTGACAGGGAAAGTGTGGATCACATAAAAGTCTTCTATACTCACAGCATTCATATCTATTCCATTAGTGTATGACCAAGCGTGTTGGAAGTACTCTTCCAGCCGCTGTCTCAAGGGGTTGGGGATCTGGTGAAAGCGGATGAACTCTCGAACTCTCATCATCTGGGCATGGTAGCGTGCTGTACCAGAGTACAATCGCTGAATAATGGCTGACACATTTCCAAAAATACTGGCATACATCAGAGCTATAGAAGAGATTGAAACAGAGACCATACATCATGTACCTTGAATTTAAACAAGAGATTTTACAGTAGATTTAAATGTTTCATTCAGGCACTGAGAATGAGAAACCATCAAAACCAAAAAAAAAATACACAAAACAAAGTGTACTTATATGCATTACTATTAATGAATGTAGGAAGTTATCATAATTTATAGCAGAGATGCAAGGTATAATCTATGGAAGCCCTGAAAGGCAAGGTAAAAAAATAATAAATAAATAAATAAAAAAAATTCAGCCATGTTAGCACTGACTAAGTTTATCCTCTTCTAGGAGATACTATTTTCTAAATACAAGATAATAGCTTCAACATTGGAAATCCACTTTTAGGCTTCATTAGATCAGGGCTGATTTAGATTGATTTGAGAGTGAGAAAGTTATGCAGAAACAAACAGTTATTGCACTATACAAGGCAAAGGCATTGAAAGTTCAGCAAAATGGTTTTACCTTCTTAATTGACGAACAATTGTTCACACTAAAAGTCACACTTCAGTTACAGTGGCTCATGGCCAGGAATAAGCCCTTCTTTCATCACACCCTGTAACACTTCAAAGTAATAACAACCCACAAATGTAATAAACCATAAATGTAATACAAATCTGCAGCTTTTGATGTAATGATCCTGGAAAGTAGTTGCAGTTACCTACGTCCAAGGTAAAATTCAATTTTCTGTAAATGTTATATCAAATGTAATAACTATTACATTTGAAGGTAAAAATCATCCGTTTTCAAAATTCAAAAACTGCCCCCAAATGTAATATGAAAATGAAAAATTATGTTCGTGGTCATTGTTGTTTGTTTATTTACTTATCAGCTCATTTGAAAATATCACAGGTTTGTGCAGAGCGGGTCAAAGCATGTCAAAGCTGCGCTCTGAGTAAGTTAGAAATAACTTATAGAAACATTGCGCCCAACATAGGCTGTGCATTAAGTAGATAGATAGATAGGTACTTTATTGATCCCGTGGGAAATTTAAGTAACCAGCAGCATATTAAACATACAGAATAGAATATAGACCAATAAATATATAAGCAATATATACAGAGAAAAAGAGAGATGCAGAATATGCAAAAACGCGAGATATAAAACAACAATAACAATAAAAACAGTGCAATACCAGTAAAAACAGTACAACAGTGCAAACAGTGTTTATCTGTGTGAGGAGGAATTGAAGAGTCGTATGGCCTGTGGGACAAACGACTTCCTCAGCCTGTCAGTGGAGCAGGACAGGGACAGCAGCCTGTCACTGAAGACACTCCTCTGCCTGATGATGATGCCGTGCAGAGGGTGGTGGGCATTGTCCATGATGCAGAGCAGTTTGCTGAGAGTCCTTCTCTCTGCCACTGATGTGATCGAGTCCAGTTCTGTGCCGACCACAGAACCAGCTTTTCTTACCAGCCTGTCCAGCCGAGAGGCGTCCCTCTTCTTGATGCTGCCTCCCCAGCACACCACAGCATAGAAGAGGACACTTGCCACAACAGACTGGTAGAACATCAGTAGGAGTTTCCGGCAGATTTTGAAGGACCCCAGCCTCCTCAAGAAGTAGAGCCTGCTCTGAGCCTTCTTGAGGAGGGTCTCGGTGTTGAAAGACCAGTCCAGTTTGTTGTCTAGCTGCAGCCCAAGGTATCAGACCCCTCAATGGAGATCTGTTGCATAGGCGGCCTGGACCTCCGGAAATCCACCACCATCTCCTTGGTCTTGGTAGTGTTGATCTGCAGATGGTTTGCCCTGCACCATGTCACAAAGTCCTCCACCAGGCTCCTGTACTCCCCCTCCTGGCCATCCCTGATACATCCCACGATTGCAGTGTCATCAGAGTACTTCTGCACATGGCACGACTCAGAGTTGTACTTAAAGTCTGATGTGTACAGAGTGAACAGGACAGGGGAAAGAACAGTCCCTTGTGGTGCGCCAGTGCTGCAGACCACCGTGTCAGAGGAGCAGTCCCTCAGCCTGATGTACTGACGTCTCCCTGTGAGGTAGTTCGTAATCCAGGTCACCAGGTGTGATTCCACCCCCATATCTGCCAGCTTGTCTCTCAGTAGAGGGGGCTGGATCGTGTTGAAGGCGCTTGAAAAATCAAAAAACATGATCCTCACAGCGCCACTCCCTGTGTCCAGATGAGAGTAAGCCCTGTGTAGCAGATACAGGATGGCGTCGTCCACCCCGACCTCCTCCTGATAAGCGAACTGGAGTGGGTCGAGTGCCTGGCGAACCTGGGGTCTGATGTGGTGCAGCAGGAGCCGTTCTAGGGTCTTCATAATGTGTGAAGTCAGGGCAACTGGTCTGTAGTCATTCAGCACACTGGGGTGTGCCTTCTTTGGAATTGGGATGAGGCAGGAAGTTTTCCATAGTAGAGGGACCCTCCCCAGTCGCAGGCTCAGGTTGAAGACATGCTGAAGAGGCACGTCGTCCCCCAGTTCAGCAGCACAGGACTTGAGCATTCTTGGACACACCCTGTCTGGCCCTGCTGCCTTCGTGGGGCGGAGTCTCCTCAGCTCTCTACTGACCTGCTCTGCAGTGATGGTGGTGGGAGGGGGGGGCATTGTCTACTGAGGATGCAGCTGATGGTGTTGAAGAGGTGTGAAAGTGGGTGCCAAGAGCAGTAAGTGGAGGGTGTGTGTTGGGGAAAGCCTTTGCATCCAGCGGAGGAGGAGAAGAATCAAACCTGTTGTAGAAGTGGTTGAACTGGTTTGCTCTCACCCCATCCCCCTCTGCTGAGCTGGTGGTCTTTTTGTTGCAGCCTGTGATGGTTTTCATGCCATCCCAGACCTCCCTCATGCTGTTGTTGCCCAACTTCTGCTCCAGCTTCCTGCTCTAGGACTCCTTTGCTTCTCTCAGTCGAACCTTGAGTTCTCCCTGTACGCGCTTCAGCTCTGCCTGGTCTCTGTCTTTAAACGCCCTCCTTTTCTTGTTGAGGAGGTTTTTGACATCACTGGTAATCCAGGGCTTGTTGTTAGGGAAGCAGCGCACAGTTTTGGTGGGAACAGCAATGTCCATGCAGAAGTTCAGGTAGTCCATGGTGCAGTGTGTGACCCCTTCAATGTCCTCGCTGTGTGGTTCTTGTAGCACACTAGTCAGTACACTCAAAGCAGTCCCTCAGAGCATCCACTGCCTCTGGAGACCATTTCCTGAAGGAGCGTGTAGTTGTGGGTTCCCTGAGTACCCGTGGTTTGTATTGGGGCTGGAGAAGTACAAGATTATGGTCTGATTTCCCCAGTGGAGGAAGAGGAAAGGAACAGTATGCATCCTTCACATTGGCATAAAGGAGGTCTATTGTCTTGTTTTCCCTGGTCGGACAGTTAACAAACTGATGAAATGTTGGGAGAGTAGAGTCCAAGCTGACATGATTGAAATTACCAGAGATTGCAATGAAAGCCTCAGGGTGCTGTGTTTGCAGCGTCGCGATGTTAGATTGGATGACGTCACATGCCACTTCTGCGTCTGCCCGCGGAGGAATGTAAACACAAACAGCAATGGCGTGGGAGAACTCTCTGGGCATGTAGTAAGGTCTGAGACTCACCGCAAGCAGCTCAATGTCCCGACAGCACACCGTCGCTTTAACCGTTACATGTCCCGGGTTGCACCATCTGTTGTTAATGAACAGTGCGAGTCCCCCGCCTTTGCGTTTGCCGGTTAGCTTAGCGTCCCTGTCCGCTCATACAGTGGTGAATCCAGGCAAATCCACATTAGCATCCGGAGTGATGCCGGTTAGCCACGTCTCCGTGAAGCACATCAGGCTACACTCCCTGTAGATTTTCTGGTTCTTCACCAGAGCCGCCAGCTCGTCGGTCTTGTTGGTCAGTGCGTTTACATTCCCCATGACGACGGATGGAATGGATGGCTTGTACCTCCACCGCTTTGCTTTCTGCCTAGCCTTCACCTTAGCGCCGGCTCTGCAGCCCTGGTACGGCTGTCTCAGCTCCTCTGGTACAAAGCAAAAGCTGCCGGTTTTCCCCGTTGTCCGTAGAGAGAGCAGCTGTCCCCTTGAATAAACAAGGTTTTTTCTTCCAGGAGATAAAATATCCATCGGATATAATAAGAACTGCCCAGTATGTGCAGTATAAAAGTGAAGAGGAGGAAAAGTTGAAAAAAAATAGCGATGAAAAACCCAAGTTAAAACAAAACACAAGTTAAAACTACAGAGCTACTGGTAAGGCTGCCACTCGCGTCGGCGCCGGAAGCTAATGCTAAAAGTCCACATCTTCTCTCTTCTCTCAGTTGTTCTTTCTCTGTCTCTGTCACTCTCTCTCTCTCTCTCTCTAATATACATGCAGCAGCTTTTTCATTTCTTGTCGGTTCACAGAATCGTTTTGACGCAGCCGCCATTCCAGGTCGTATCACCCCTGTGTCTGCCCGCTCTGTGTCTGATCTGTCAAGTGTGTTTGCCTCTTTTCTTTCCTCCCTGTGTTCATAGGCTGCACAACTTCACCATGCACTCACATCCCTCCATCCCAGCATCCCTCTTTCTTCCCTTCCCTTGGCCAGTAGCACAGCCTTTTACACTTACCATGTCCTCTTCACTTTCCAGGTCGCCGGCCACTTCCAGCAGTTTAACCAGGGCACCTACAGGGGTGCCCTCAACTCGGAGCTCTACTGCCGTGTATTTGTAGCCAGCTCTTCCTTGGCTTGCAACCTCTGCAGTGCTCCTTCTCACCCAGCCACAGAATGTGTTATTGCTGCCACTATCCTCTCTCCAGGCAAGGTACCTGACCCCTTCCATTGACTCAATCCTTGAATCCATGTGTCTTCTTGCCTTCTTCGGTTTTCTGAGATGCTCGGAATTCACCTCCTCCACATCTTCCTATAACACACCAGCAGGCCTGTACTGTAATGGGTAAAGAATTAACAGTCTTTATTCAGCAGGTTAATGCAGAAAAACTGCTAACCACAAGATGTGTCAGAGTAGACCAGGCAGGTATGGCAGGATTTAAACCCTGGTCTCCCGTGTGGTAGACAGGTAGGTTACCACAAGACCAATAGGGCAGGCAGTGAATGTCTGGGACTCATGAGCATGTGATTGTCCAAAAGTTCTCAAAAGGCCCAACGAGTGTGGTGGCCTTGAGACCTTGAGATGGAGTTGGCAAGGCTGACAGCACCAGAGGAGAGGAGCTGGCGAGGTGAAGCTGACACAATGGGCCTTTGGGCTAAACAGGAACAGGCTGAGTCCCAACCAGCCACAGGCAGACGAGGAACAGAAAGCAGCCAGGCAAAACTCGTAGTTGGGGACAGAAGGCTGGTGGATTTACCGGGGCTGAGATGTGAAGCAAAGGTCAGAGGTGAGTCAGGTCGATACCAGGTCAGCAGTCCGGGAACAAGTGCTGGAGAGTCAGGCATGACAGTGAAGACAATCTGGCAAAGACTGAGCGGATTGAAGCTGCATATATACTAACTTGATTGGAGATGGTGAGCAGGTGACAGCAGCAGGTGGAAGCAGTAAAGCTGATGAGGGGTGTGGCTGAGCAGCAGAGCAGGAGATGGGGAGAGCAGACTGTGACATGTACGACATTTTAGTCCACTCTTTAGACACACTGAGATTTAACCTGAAACAAAGCAAAACTGACCAGCTCGGCCTCTCTCAACTCATTTTCCTCTTCTATTAGTACCTGAGTTACTGCGATCCCATCCTGGCATACACAAACTCACTCTCTGACTAGCTCACAGTGCTCCTCCACAAGTCCCACTCCTCATCACAGAATCCAAAATAGTTGCTACACGCTTCTGGTTATATCATCATCTCCACCAAATACTGTCAAAATAAGGGATCTCTCCCGGATGGGGCTGCTTTAAAGGAATCTCTGACGATGTAATCAAAATCCAAGGCCGTTGGTCTTCCCGAGCATTAGCAGAGTTATAGCCACAGCAGACATCCAAACAGCCCATTCTCGCTTGGTCCAGTGAAGTCTGTTGGGGGACTACGCAGCACCAAGCTGGCCAAGATGTGTCCCCCACTCAACGCCCGAGTTAATACATGCTCCAGCCTCTACACAACTCCATGTAAAACATACATCATCACTAAAGCCACCTTCTTTATCTCCTCTCATCAACCCCACCCCCCATCATCCCATCATACAAGACCCTGATAACCTTAAGGTCTGATTCCTTCCCTGGCCAAAGACCCTCTTCTCAACCTTCCCCTTCACCCCCATCATCCATTCAAACTCAACCCTTGACCCCCATTATCCCTGATCCTACATTTATCCAATGAACTACTTTTCTACCGCACATCTAGCATGGTCTTGTTAGTGAAAGCATGCAAAAGCTGGGTGGCATGTCTGCACTGACATGTGCATAGACAGCAACAACTACCTTTTTAAGACAGACTACCACTTCTTGCCTGACATTATGTTTCCCTTAAAATGATGTTTTCATGCTACCACATTTTGACCCCTTTTAATGGTAATTAGTTTTGCAGCTTGGATTTTAACAAGTTCAATGTTAAATAAAGCCTGCTGTCAATAGTCTGCATTATCCTGGGCTAGTATGTGAAAATTCCAGGTCATATTGCAGTGTGCTATCCATTATCATATTGTAGTGATCACACAGTTATTTTTCTCTGTTGGCATGTGTTGCTGTTTACAGACAAACAGCACAAGTTTAAAACAGGCCATGTCAGAATGACCCCAAAGCACAGGGGAAATTGGGTTATACCAGCACCCTGACTCTTAATCACTAACTAAAAATATATGTAGACATTAATAAGAAGGGAACCCACTATGATAAGTGATATAAAACGAAACTAAATAATCTAATTATGTCATTTCTGTTGTTTTAGATTCACCATAGTCAGGCATCGTCTGAAACACTACTAAAGCGGTGGGTATCGGTGAAGTAGACTGAGACAGTCATGCATGGCCACTGCACAAGTAAAGCAGGGCTTTGGAAGGTTTATTCCCCCACTGCAGCTCTGCTGTATGAACTAGAATCTGCAGTCAGACATCTGCAGTCTAAAAGCTGTACTGATGGACTGAGACAGTGGGGACTTCCCTCTGTGATACTGGTAAAGCTCTCTTTGAGGAGGGATCAGGGATTGGTTTCACAAACCCGTTTAAGCAGTCTACAGTGCCACACAGAACCAGCTAAGGTCCATCTGGTAAAAGGGTCTGCATCAACATTGGGGAGAACACCAAGAAATTTTACAGGGACCTGGACAATACAGCCACAAACTCAGCTCAGAAAAGTGCCTTGTTATGGATACGTCCTGACTACTGACACCATTTCCAACCAAAGGTGGTGTGTTTAGCTCTAACTGAACCACTGAAAGGTTTGTATGAGGCCAAAAACAGCAAGCTGTCCTACCCTGACTTGATGACTACATGTAATGCATCTTTAATGGCATTAACTAACTACATCAGAACTGGTGCATTTGTTTCTTTCAATGTTTTCTATGTAATTTCATCAATGTAATAACATTTTTCAATGTTAAATAATTCTGCATGTTGTAGGCTGTAAAAAATTGTGAAAAGTTTCTCCAGATGGCCTGGTTACCTGCACCTGCTGTGGCAGTGGTGGGAGTGATCTTGGAGATCAAGTATCCACACTGTGCTAGAGACAATGGACTCCTCAGTGCCACAGAGAACAAGCATTTCTGGTCATCCAGACTTTATGAAGTCTGGATTTGTTTTTTCAGAGGATTTTGCCTGATTTGTCCATTTCACAGGAGAAATAAAGAATGTTGTGCTGTTGGCTGAGAAGTAGACATGCCCAGATAGCCAGGCTTTAAAACAAATTTCACAGTCTTAATGGGATATATTTTCATTTTGGGTATGAAGTTTGTGCTTTGTATATAGAAATTACAATACTGACTTATATTTGAAGTGACTTTAATAAATATGATACACCTTTAACAGTTTTGGATCAACCTTAACATCAGCTGTCAAACTGATTTAAAACAATTATTTTAAACTGAAAATGGAATTTTAAAAATGTTTTCAAAAATGATTGTAGTTACACAGCTAATTTCCAAGCAAGTAATTCACTATGATAAGAACAAACTTTACACAACTAACAAAATTACACAAATGAAATTGGGGAACAAACATGCCTCATCTCCCAAAGTTGTTTCCCACCCAGGCCTATAAAGGTTTTTCTAACCCTCTCTCCTGTTCTTTTTTCCCTCTGTCTTTCAGCAAAAGAGGTACACAGTGATTCAATGGAGCCTGGAGACTCCCTGCACTAAGACAGCACCCTCACCCTGAGTGTCAGCTCCCTGTCTTCTGCAAGCCTTTCCCTGTTTCTTAGTTTTTATCAATGCATATACAAGGCTTCCCAGTGGTGTGGTCTTTGTTTGAGGAAAATGTTCTAATGCAGTTTTTGAAAATGATAACTTAACATATTTTTTTTGCAGTTGTAAATTGTGGTGAGTGTAAAACAACTTCTGCTGGCATTACTCAACAATATTTTCCTCATCTGCATGTCTGTGGAAAAAATGTGCATGTGTACCCCCTTTCTCTACACACCTGGATCATCCCCATGCAGCACAGCAAAACACTGTGGAGACTATCTGAGAGGACATTACAAAAGAAAGGGCAAATTCCAACTCCTTGATGTGCTATTTATATTTCTGAGTTTATTATATATTAATTAAATTAAATAATTGCTGTAAGTAAGTAAGATAAATAAGATACACGTTTATATATATAAGCAATTAACAGCAACCTGCTCCTTTACCATGGTAAGGTAAGTGTAAAATATGTCAGTATAACCATATATGTCATATCCACATCACTCATATTTATACTATGTAATTATGCATTTTACTTATAACATATATGTGTTTGTGTACATAGATTTGATATATTTTGGATTTTTAGATATATTTTATTTTTTGAATTTTAATCATTTTTAACCCTTATTAAGCACACAGTCACTTTTTTTCGATTGTCTCTGATTTTTGAGCTGCTGAAATGTGTGAATCTCTCGAGTGTGACATTAATCAGTCTAATTTAACCCTGGCTGTTAACATTAATCTTCAAATATAAGCATGTTTTACTTTAAAAAACAATATAATAATGAAACTACATACATGCGCTCTGTGTATATTGTAAATCAATGCAGTTATTTTTAATTAGCGAAAAACTGAGTCTTGTCACTCCGTATAATGTATTCAGACACTTCCGGGAACTATTCAAAGCCTCCATGAGTCAGGGTCAGTTGTTTAGTCACCCCAGCCTTTGATGTGAAAGATATCACTACTTGTGGTGTAATTCCTATCAGACATTTCAAAATGTTATATAAGTTATACTGTGAGTAGATTTGTGCCCTTGCTTTTAAGTAATGAGGTTTCTCGATAAATATTTCAAGACAGTCAATTATTTACATACACTTCTTAATGTTTTTGAAAAATGTATTGGCAGGGAGACTTGCACATGTTCTTGTTCAGGCCATACAACAGACACTGGTGCCAGTCGTTTATTTAGAGTATTAATAACATTTGTGAAATAGTTGGTCTGTGCTCCCCAAATATGTAAGACAGAAACTGAATTGGGTTAGGTGTATCCTTGAGTGATACGTACTAAATTTAACACAGCCATGAAAACCATAAAAACTGGCAAACCAGTTAGAGACTTCACTTTCTCATTCTCATTCTCATAAGCCCCAGGTTGTAGGAGATTTAAGGATTTCATCCTGTTTTTAGAGCTCAATGTTGTTATTTCAGAGTTGCTGACACTTCAACTCCAGCTGACATACATCACAACTAGACAGATGACATATCTCTTTTACATGCACAGATAGATAGATAAATAGACAGATTGGTGGATTTTTTTGTACATTAAAACTAACATCAGAGTATTATTATTTTTTGTTTACTTTGAACAATTGTGGGGCTTTACCTGAGTGACCTTTTGGGGTGGCTTCTTAATAGTATGTAACAGCATATAAAGCAAAAACAGCTCCATATAAAATATATGTAGTATTGTAGTGATAAACAAATACAAACAAAAGAAATACTTATGTTACTGAAATGCCAGGAAAATGTTTACATTTTCTAATTAAAACTAACATTGTAAATTGGGCTTTTGTTTTTTTGTAAAAAGCAGCATTTTAACAGAATCTGACTAAAATGTGTGCCCATTGAAAAGGGTTTTATATCTGTGGCTACAAATGTAATCAATAGCTGAATTAGTTAGGAATGGCTGCCTTAATGCTGCAGGGATAATGTTAGCTTGTAGCTTGTGTTGCTTCTAATTGTCATCTAATTCTACAGATGTCTTTGTAACAGAGTTGACATGTTTAAAGAATTTCCACTGATCGTGTACCCTACTGTCGAGTAGCAGGTGGGCTCTATTATTGTACGAATAGCATTGTTGCAGCGCTCTTAACCACTTGTAAAATGTTCTTTTACCTCAGAGAAGAGCAGAAATACGAAAACATAAGTGAATCTCAAAAATTAATGGGTTCTAACAAAATAAGATTGAATTATAGATAAGGGCAAAAATAAGAGAAAATTAGTTTATCTATAGTTTCTTGCATGAGACCCATTGTTTAATTTCTTTGTTTTTGTTATGGTTAATGAAATGGTCAATTTGAAATCTAATACTACTATTAATGCTCACAGTTAGTTATTCACAAACAGTTAAGTGTTGACTGACCTGCTATTGGTCACTGGAATTTGATTTCTGTGAGTCTGTATAACTTCATGTTAACTCATCTTGCTTCATTTGTTAAAATAACACGAAGAGTTAACAAAAATTGAACCAGAACTAAAAGGTAACATCTCATTTTCCCCTTGATCCGGTCAAAATAAACTACACTACAGGTCTTAAAACACCTATAGACATGCACTAGGACATAATGAAGCATAGTGTTAGCTAAGGCAGAGCATTGAAGTCACACTAACATGAACTAATACACATCAGCTAATTTATTCATGTTTAACCATTACTGGCTTGTTCACAACTGTGTGATCAGCTAACTTGTCACATCCACTCATATCCATGCGGGTGTACAGCTATGTCATTATAACCTGACACTTCTGTTACACAGCTGATATGCACATAACACAGTTTGCTGCTGAAGCTCCCTACACCTCCTCAGCCTCCTAATTATTTGCTAGGTGTTTTAGCATTACTTCTTCCAACAGTAAACTTACTGCTTACTGCTAGTCTGTAAAAGCTTTTGCATTTGAATTACCTGTTGAACCAATTTTTAGTGATGGACATTTCCTTGACATAAATGTCTGTCTTCACTATGCAACAGTAAGCTCCAAGTCAAAAGTTCTTATTTCTTTTAACTACTGTCCCTTCTGCGTAACTAGTTTTCCTGAAATGGTCAAAAAGTACTATTTTTATTTTATTTTGTTATTTGTTTATTTTTGTTATGTTATTGTTATTTTTTGTAGAACTTACCGCCAATAAGCATAATGCAGATGGAGAAGATCTTCTCAGAGTTGGTGTTTGGGGAGACATTCCCGAAGCCTACACTGGTCAGACTACTGAAGGTGAAGTACAAAGCTGTGACATATTTATCCCTGATAGAGGGACCCGACCCAATGATGCAGTCATTGTACGGCTTTCCTAGCTGCTCGCCTAGATTATCCAGCCAACCAATTCCAGCTGAGGTCGACCGTTCCACATTGCCTATGGCATACCTGTGGTAAAAAGACATGTAAAATGCTCCGTCTATTCACATTACATTGGGATGCAGTATTTTAAACAATGGCTTCTTTGCCCACTGTGCTTTGATTGGGTAGTACTCATTACGTTACGATGTTGAGGTCATACTTTAGAT
Source organism: Plectropomus leopardus (assembly GCF_008729295.1). Classification (NCBI taxonomy): domain Eukaryota; kingdom Metazoa; phylum Chordata; class Actinopteri; order Perciformes; family Serranidae; genus Plectropomus; species Plectropomus leopardus. The sequence goes on along the minus strand of NC_056474.1, from coordinate 33,972,898 downwards.
TTGTACTCACCATTCACAGCAGAGTAGGGCAAACTTGCCTTTACTTCATTACACTTGCAAGGATTTGCAAGCATTTCAATGCAGATCACAATAAAAATCTGCTAATGCCAAAACTCTTTTTTTAACTCCTAAACCATCCATGGGTCTTTTCTAGTAGTACACCTCTATTTCAATCAATAAAGCAGTCTACACTGGCTGTATAAGGACTTGGTTTCAAGTTTTGATTTGAATTACAAGTTACTGCAAGATAAATTGGAGTACTATACCAGATGCAGGCCAGCCAGTGGGCGATGAGGGCAAAGGTGCACATGAGGAGGAAGAGCACAGCTGTACCATACTCTGAGTAACGGTCCAACTTCCTGGCTACACGAACCAATCGTAGTAACCGAGCTGTCTTCAGTAAGCCAATCAGTGTGGTGGTCTGTTAGGAAGAGGAGCAAAAGAACAGCGATGTGATGTAATGCTGGTGACCAAATAATGTACAAAACCAAATTAAAGGTGCAAGCAGCGCACAGGTTGAGGGTGCTGGTAAAATACTGTGTGACGTGGCTGTGAATTTCACTGAGTCAGGAGTTAAAACCGATTTCCTGCTTACATGGATTTACCTATGCGTTGCCTACCTATTTAAATATAGATATTTTACAGTTACAAATTTTGATACAGAAAATGCTTGATTTTCAGTATGGATTTTAAGTGTAGTAAGCATTGGGAGATTTTAAGTACAGAAAAAAAATTGCAAGCACATAAATTATGTTTTGAAGAGAAATTATATGTAAACAAAACAAAAAAAATTGTTTGAGCAAATAAAAATATAAACTGTAATGAAAAAATGTTGACGATTATCCATACCTAACATGCAATAGTAACCCCTCTTGCTCATATTGTCTCCCTCTCTCCCCTTCAAGCTATGGCAAGGATGCTATACAGGTTAAATGTATCACTAGCATCCACATTATATAGCCCATTATCTCAGTCATGTAGTTCACACAGGGTGGTACATACAGAGGCATATACTATACAGACATACATAAAATAGTAAATGGTACAGTATTCACCTCTTAGATGGAGTGGAAGGGGAGTATAAAGTAGCAAAAAATGGAAATACTCATGTTAAGTGAAACTCTAATTTGAGTAAATATATTTAGTAACATTCTACCACTGCTGACAGATGTATAAAATTCTTAGCAACAGCCTTCTATTCAATAACCAGTACTTTGAATTCCAATACTGATATCATTTTGAATAAACAAATACAAATCATTTAGAGTACAATGTCTTGAGTCATTAGAGGCTGGGCAGCAAAACTGGTGATCCCTCTCGTTTTACACAATGTTATTATTATTCTTCCAAGGAAATCCAACTTCCCATGCATAAAAAAATAATCAACCTTTGCACATAGGTCGAGTCCCACGCCAAACTTACTTAGCTGCAAACACAAGCCAATAGTCCTGATGGTGGCACTACAGTGACTGTTTAAATTAACAAAAGTGAAAATTCCTAACAAACAATTCGTATGCACTACATCTTTTCAACTTACACCAAAATGTAGGCCCAATTATATGGACACTTTTGAACACTTCATAGTGGTACAAATTATGGAGTCCACCTCTCTGTTAAAAAAAAAAAAACAACAAAAAAACCAACAACAGAAAAACGATTTAGACCTGCAGAGTTCAAAAATTGAGCCTTCCGTGCATCTTTTTTTTTTATATTTGCTGTCATGGTAGATTAAGTGTGTAACATCTCAAAGTTTTATCCCAAAAAAATACATTTTTGACAGCATTTTCAATTTTGCCCTCAAGAAACTATTACAATCAATGGGTAAAGGCATCTTGAAACGTCAGTTAAAAAAAAAATCATATAATCAAAAAACGGACTGTCAGCATCCGTTTGCTGTCTAAATGTTGTATGCATATTCTCAGACTTGTCTTGATCACTGAATTTTTGACAGCAGTTTGAAATCTGGCTTTCCATTCACATCCAATGTTTTCTACTTGTATAGCTTTCTGGGATTGTGCTTTGCCCTTGATGTCTAAGGTTACAAATTCAAGTCACATATTACATCTCATATACAGAATGCACCTTCTGCTAATGTGCAGTTGTTCATTGTCTTCCAATTTGTCTGCTACTTGCTGCTAAAAATTTCTGGCCCTGATCAATTGCTACACAACAGCTATAATTTTTTTTTTTTTGGAGTGCAGAACTTCAAGACATAGGCATTGGGTCTCATGCAAGAAACTGTAAATGAATGATTTTTATCTTACTTTTGCACGTATCAAGAATTTGTCCTCATATATTTAGTACCCACAGATTTTTGGGATTCACCAATGTTTTCTTATTTTTGCTTTTCTTTGGGGTAAGAGAAATTTTTACAGGTGGTCCAGAGAACTCGTACCAAGATAAAGATACGAGTTCACAGGCAATTGTTATTCAACACAGAGAAAAATATGTTTTAATTGAGGAATGTTTAAAAAGTACATTTATGTCATTTTTATCAAATTTATGTGAATGTTTAGATTATTTATAATGACTGAATTAATTTATTTCAGGACTAAAGAAATACTATTATACTTGGTGCACTGATACCAATTACTGTAATTCCAGTTACTGTGTGTTCCTTTGTTGGCAGGTGCTACAATGTAACTAAATACATTTGCTCAAGTACTGTATTAAAGTACAAATATGAGGTTATTTTTCCGTAACCTAAGTACCTTAATTTTATGCCACTTTCCATTTTTACCATGCTACACTTCACAGGAAAATATTGAACTTTTTACTCCACTAGTTATTATTAGATAACTTCTTAAGTGAAAGTAATTTTTCAAGCAAAATACATTTCATTGTTCCAGCTTGCTGAAGATACTGAATGTATGAGGACTGTTGCTTTTTCTCCTAATTATTTAAATTAATTTGATTTTTAAAATTTTTTTTTCCCTAAAATCACATTTACTTGGTTTAAATGTCTGTAACAGTAGGCCTACATCAATTTCACTACTGTAGAAGTTCTTCCTCTTGCAACCACTTCTGGTGTCAGATCTCTAGTCAGGCCATCTGTGTGAGTCTTTACACACGGCACAAAACCTGTCCTTATATTGTATTTAGGGATTTATGATCAAGCGGAATTCATTGTTGAGCACACCTGGGTCAGAGCAGATTTGGATGGGTAAGAGTGTTTGATGCATCTGATGTTGACTTCTCTTTTATTTTCTCTTAATATCTTTATGATCTTGTTTTTCTGCACTCTTCTTGCTCACTCAGGACTGAAGCAGAAATGTCAATCCTTATACTTGGGCGAGATAATTAACCATCAGTGTGTGAACATGTAGGACCGGTCCCTACCTCCACATGAATTTTTGTGTGAATAGATTCTTCTGCCACTAGACGGCAATACCTGTGAACAATCACACCTGAAGCACTTTTTGCACTTACTAAGGGTTTTTTTCCTTAAGTCTAAATTCTTGCTTGTGTTGTACGTCGCTTTGGATAAAAGCGTCTAATGCTAAATGAAATTGTAGAATTGTAGAAGAATGTAATTCGTAGTTGTAATGTGAAAGCGCTTTGAGAGGTCAAACAATAAGAAAAGCACTGTGCCATTTGCTATTCTCCCTCAACAACAAACTCCTTAAACCCACAACCCCTCTCAATCCTTCACTGTTGATAAATGCAATGACTTCTTTAGTTTCTTTCAAAATAACATCTTCAATATTCACAACCAGGTGGCCTCCTCTAACCCCCTCAACTTATACCTGAACCCCAATGTAAACAGATCGCTTCTTCTCATCATTCACTGAAATCTCTCCATCTGATATTCTCTGTCGTAGCTGGTATGACTTGTTTTACCAGTACCTTGGACCCATTCCCATCCAGTGCTGCTTTTGATACCATAACCATTCCACACTTTTACACATTACATTCCTCAAATCTACCCTTAGTATTACTGGCTGTGCCCTTTTTCTAGCTCCAGTCCTGCCTCTCTGATAGACATCAATTTATCACTAACAACAACTGCAAATAGTCCTCTCACCCACAGTGTGCCCCAGGGTTCAGTGCTTGGTCCTATTCTTTTCATTGTTTACATGCTACGACTTGAACAGATTCTCTGCCACTCTAGCTGCCAGTTTCATGTGAAGACATCACCGCAGTCCTCCACAACCTCCACTAGCTCCCAGTTAAACGCAGGAGAGACTTCAATATTCTATTCAACATCTACAAAGCCCTAACTAATGTGGTTTCTCCCTGTCTATCTGACCTTCTCTACCAGCGCTCTCTGTACTAAATCAACGTTTTGCTGATGCCAAACTCCCTCAAATCCCCAGGACCAAGCACCAAACCCAGGGTGTCAGGCTGTTTTCAGTTCTCTATGGACCACACCATATCAAAAGTACCTCCACACAATCTGCATGAAAAAGGATCTTAAAATCCATGTCGTCAGACTTGCCTTCCACAGCTAACCCATACCCTCCCTACACCCCTGCCTCATGTTTTCATTTCCATTTCAATTCCAATCCTTTATTTTACTGGCTTAATTAATAAATTTCTGGGTTTTTTTTGTTTGTTTTTACTGTATATAAATCCATGTAAAGTGTCTTCAAGTACTCTGAAAAACACAACGCAAGAGTGATGTATTAGAATTGGTATGCCTGTTTAGTGCTGGACTACTGTCTAGTGAGTAGTTTAAGTTTTCTTTTATATGTTCTAGAATGCAAATGTGACTTTTTACAAGTGCTTATTATGTGCCTGTTCGGAACATGGTGGCTTATTTAGTTAATGTCATTTTTGTCCTGGTTAGTAGTTTCAACCATTAATGAGGTGACTGTGACATTTTTTGAGACCACCAACATATCAGAACAATGTCATGTCTAGGAAATTATGTTGCTTTATGTCTTGTGTCTATGTTGTCTCATGATTTCCTGTTATATTTTGAAATTCTAACTCTCCTCTCGTTTCAGGTGACTTACTTCCTCTTTGTGTGTTTTCCCTGTTTCAGTTCGTCATGTCCTTTAAGTCTGAGAACCAGCGCCATTTCCAAGCTCTAAGAACAAACAAAACCTGACTTGTCTAGTCACGTTTTGTTTGTTGCTCACTCCTGCTTCATAGTCAGGTCAAGTTTCTTGTTTTATTTTGACACTTTGATAGATCTTTGTTTTCTTTCCTAGCAGTTCTTCCTTGCTCGAGTGATTTTTGTTTTGTCAGTTTTTGCTGCCTTGATTGAGTGATTTTTAGTTTTTGCCTTCCCTCTGCGATAGTCTGTTTTTGTTGCCTTTTTCCGAATAAATTCTTTGTTTAATACTTTGGTCTCTTGTGTCATGCATTTGGGTTCATCTCCAAGTTCGGTTCTTGTCAAACAAGAATGTGCTAATACCAATATATCTGTGATAAGCCAATGTCGGCAGATTTTTTTCCCCAAACTTATAATTTGTTGAGCTCTATCCTATGTACACATTTGTGTAAAATTAAAATTAACGCACATGAAATCCAGAAGACTGACTTCCTATCAGTTGAAAAAAATGATAAAATGTTTTATATACCCTGACAGATGAGAGCAATGATCCACTTACTTTTCATGATTATCAAAGTAACTTTTGTTTGATGTTTTCAAGCATCCCAAGCCCACACATAATGCAATTGCATAGCAGATTTTTCTTTTGTAAAGATGAAAGCATTGATGAATGGGCCTCTGCATCTTCCCACATGTTAAAGGCACTGGCTAGATGACTACGGGGAAAGGAACAACCTGTTCTCATTCTAAACTCATCAAATAGCGCCGCTCTGTCAGTGCTGTCGGCATACAAGTGTGAGACCAAAAGCCACTTTCTGTGTCCACATGTAACACATACAGATGTGACTGATGATAATGCGTTTGGACTGAGCCAGTGGCAGTGTTATCAAATGCTGGCGGGCAGGGATGGCAGCCAGTGCATCCACGCGGAATGCAAAAACCATTTGCGTGCACCTGAAACGCTGAAGGACGGTGTCAGGTAACGATGCTGCCAGTAACCACGTAAAATGAGAAACACGAGGGCACTCATAGGGCGGGTGGGTGGGGTTATGTCCCACAAACAACCAACTTTCATGTGGGAGTTTGGAGTTCACTACCACGTGGATGTGTGTGTCTGTGTTTTGCTTCATCCCATTACATATTGACCTCAAAGTAATGGCCTGCGTCATCCCACCCCATGCATTTGTTGACATCACCATAACAGCATCCTGGAGCATAAACAGCTGACAAACAAGGACACTTAAAATGTCATAGGTTGACACAGCAGGTCCTGACAGATCGGCACCATGTGACAAGTTTGGAGTGAGAACGTGTTGACAGGGACTGTGAAGTTGAGCCCTTGCAAATAAGATTGTTAACATGTTAACAGAGTCTGTGCTTTCAAGTGTTCATTTCTTTCTCATCTTTCTCTTCTGTGCCCTGTTTCCCTGCAATCCCAGCAGTATTATCACACTACTATATCCACCTTTAACACAAACCTCCATTTCTTACCCCACCCTCATCAATCTTCTTTTTTCCTCCCTCCTTCCTACCTCTCCCTCTCCACCTCCTCTAACCACCTCCTCTCCTGAGCGGTAGATGAGGAGATCGAAGGGAATGGCTGCCACCATGTCAATGAGGAACCACCCTTTGAAGTAGTGGACTGCTATCCGAGAAGATTGGCTCACCACCTGAGGAGACAAAACACAAATAGTTGGCCACATGTGCCATCAAATTTTAATAACTGCACTTTAAGAGAGGGTAGACTGAATGTGGAATGCCACAACCCTGTCAGAGGGATCGTGGTGTTGGTTGTGCTGTTGCTGTGGTCCTGTCTGAGACAGCGCCTATGTTATGGGTCTTGGTTGCACAGATGCCGTGATCCTGCTCAACGCGACCTTCTCGTGCCATTATTATGCATCATTCCTCCACTATAAATATATGCATGGGACTCTTATCAACACTTACGATATTTGTAGGTAACATCACATGCTATCATAGAGTGCATTTAGTAATTTTAGTAGTATAGTAGTCACATTATCACATTTGTTATATATGCTATTGTTACCATTATTGCTGTGCTTTTCTCCCCCTCTCTCCCTTTCTCTTCCCTTCTCTCTTTCTCTCTCTCTTTCGCTTTCCTTTTGGTCATTACTGTAATTGAATTGTTAGTTATGACATCAATTGCACATCTGTCCGTCCCTCCTAAGTCGTTCTTTCTGAGGTTTCTACCATTTTTTTATCACCGTTACAGGGTTTTTTTGCGTGTGTTTTTCCTTAGACGATGTGAGAGTCTAAGGGCAGAGGGATGCTGTATGCTGTAAAGCCCTCTGAGGCAAACTGTGTTTTGTGATAATGGGCTTTATAAATATAATTTCATTGAAATTGAATTGAATTGTATGTTTGTTTTTTTCTGTTTTTTGGGGGGGTTTTTTGGTTTTTTTTTTGCTTTTTAGCTATGTAAAAATTTGTGTTAGAGTTTTGGGTCTCTTCAGAATCAAGCAACAACCGGAGAGCTTTTTTACTCATCAAGTTAAGCCAGTTAACTTAAGTTAAGCCATTTTACAGTACTTACATGTTTGACATTATAATAATCAAGTGATATTACATGAGCTCTTCTAAACAAACTAAAAAACTCTCAACTGCAGATGAGAATATAACATAGTACAGTAACATATAGTGCAAAATAATAATAATAATAATAATAATAATAATAAAAACTTGTTAAAGCCACAAAAAAATCCTTGGTTGTACAATTACAGAAGAGTTCCCTCTTTAGATGAGGAACCACCTAGATACATTAAAAAAAAAAATGTGGTCAGTGAGGGTTTAAATCTGGATTATTGCTATCATTTTGCTGCATCAACAGCAGAAAGCCCTCTGATGAGCAGGTCTTTTTTTTTTACTTTAAACTATTAGTGCAATTAAGTGGTGAGTCAAGGATTTGTTCATTAGTCAATCTGTCATTCACACACAGAGCTGGTAAGTCAGACGGTCAGTTTGTAAGTAAGGCTATCATATATGTTTACCTCATCATTGGAGTTAACATAAGTGGTCCTGAAGTTGATGATTATGTCAACAATGAACATGATGTCTACTATCGAATCCACTACATTGAGGGGGGAACAGGAGTAACCACAGGTCTGGATGACTGCCTCCTCTTGGTCACTAAATAGAAACACATCAATAAATTATTTTTTCTAAAAGAGAGAGCAAAACATTCTCTGCAACACATTAAACATCACAAATAAGTAGACCACAACACTGAGAAAAGTGATAATTAAAGAATAACACTGAACTTAAGACTTGCCTCAGATATCAACATGTATAAATTAATCTTCTATATTAAAACACTTTTGAGCATTGTGAGGCCAAAAAAGTCCTGTGGGTGGCAGAGAAAAGACAGCAAAGGATATTGGCTCATCACAGATTTACTGAGAGTAGATTAGACATTTGTCAACAAACTTCACATTTTAACATGAAGATGGCATTAGAAGATGGCAAGAATTCACCATAACCAGTGAAGCTCAATTTTTGGGGACCATATATATCCAGGTGGCAGTGGTCTTAGGAAGCTGTGGGTGCATCCCAAGTATCTTATTTGATATTTCCTTTTTCCTTGCTTAAATGGTAAATTGTTCTAATGCACCATCTTGACAACCGTCTCAAAGCCCCTGTTTCTGATCTGAGGGGAGAGGTTTAAGGAGGCACGCCCTTATTGAATATTATTGATTTGGTGCTGTAGCTGACTGTGGAGACAAAGGACAGATTACCAATGTGTTTGTCTTAAAACACATATAATAAGATTTAAATCTAATGCCCGTAGGAAAATCTGTGACAGCTGCTGAAAGTTTCTAGTGTAACCAAATCACCTAGTGCATCTTTAATTGCCCTTATTATTATTTTTTCCACTCTCACCTCTAGTGGGAGTTTTTGGACATGAGGGGGTTTGTAAGGCAGTCTGATAGAAAAAGAGAGTGTGGAGCCAAACAGTTTTTGACCTCCTTCTCTCGAGCTTTTCTCTTTTTTCCCTATTTTATATTGGATATCTGTAACTGGACAAAACAAACACAAGAGTTACCATGGCGAGCAGCACAGCCTCGCAGTTCTGCAACAAACTCAAAAGCAAGCCACACACACACACAAAAAAAATGACTTTTTGTAAAGCAAAGGTTTGTGTTTTCCTTGTTTGAAACATGGTCATATGAGTAGCAGCTGCAAAGATAAAGTCCAGTGTCAAGAATACTCTCGACTGCATCCTGCATTGCTGCACGTGAAAACAAATGACTCTCAAAAAAAAAAAAAAAATCGTAAATGAAGGCTGTAAACAACAATCTATATCAAGCGCCTTTGTACAAACAATGTAACACTTGCAGTGTCACTGGGGCTGGTAAGGAAGATTGTGTTCTTTCGATCATCCCAGTATGTTTCAAGGCACAAAAAGACAGTAACGACATATGCATTCTTGGACCCAACCAGCTCTTCTTCCTTCGCGTCAAAGTCACTGATAAACCAACTTAAAATGAACGGACGCAACACAAGAATTTCGTTGAGAACAATGGGAAATGAATCTGTTGTCAACACCTGTCTTGTGACTGGACTTGAAATGGTGGCTTGGATGGCACTGAGTTCATCGAACCCGCAGGGGGTATTCACAGAAAACCATCCCAGTGACTAAAGATAACTCCCTGCCAAGAGGATGTTAACATTTTGCATCACCTGAAAGAAATGAAACTTCCCACCATCGAAGCAGAGGTTGGACTGCTCATAGCAACCAATTTTCTCATGGCATTAGAGCCACTACAAGTGGTCAGCAGCATAAACGATGGACCATAGGCCATAGGAACAATATTGGGCTGGAGAGTAAATGGACCAGACAGAAGTGGAAAAGAAATGACAGAGATGAACACATTGACAGAAGTTACTGCAAATCCAATCTCAGTAGCTAAGCTAGAAGATCTCTGGCTACTGCAGTTTAAGTGGGACTTTCCTGATGCTGGACAAAATAAAGACATTGAAATGTCAACGGATGACCACCGATTCATGAACATTGTGTCTCAATCCTCAAAACTCATGGACAGTCATTACAGTGTTTGTCTTCCTGTGTGGAACAAGTGATTGTGCATGCAATGTGCATTAAACTTATGGAAAAGATTCTCAAAATACATAAAGTTCTATGCAGAATACTTTGCATTTATGGATGACATTCTCAAGAAAGACTACAAAATTAAGCTCAACAGCACCGATTGCAAGCCTACTGAGGGCAAACATGTTATCTGCCTCAACATGGAGTCAGACATCCAGTTAAACAGAAACTTTGTGTTGTCTTCAACTGCAGGGGCCAGACCTAACAAGCTCTCTACTTGGAGTCCTCATGAGGTTATGCCCAGACTGTGGTGGTTATGGCTGAGGTAGAGGCCATGTACCACCAGTATGAGTAAGACACGGATCCCCTCAGGTTTCTCTGGTGACCTAAGGGGAAATATGATCAGGAGCTTGTAGAACTCAAGATGTCTCTGGGATTTTGAGGATGACTTTGGCCACAAAGCTGCCATAACTGTCAAGAAAAATTTTTTTGTGGATGACTTCCTAAAGTCAACTACTGATGAAGACAAAGCCAACCCCCATTGTGCCGACTTGAGAAGCATGTTGGCAAAAGGTGGATTTTGACTAACAAAATGGTTGAGCAACAGTCCAAAGGTGCTAACTTGATCGCTGAAGAGGAGAGAGCGCAAGGGTTTCAAGACCTGAACCTGGATCAAGACAACTTGCCGATGGAGAGAGTATTGAGAATCCAGTGGTATGCCGAATCAGATAAGTTCAAGTTCTAGATCAACCTCAAAGATCGGCCACACACTAGGAGAGGTCTACTTTTACTTGTCAGTTCCATCTTTGATCTGATGGGCTTTCTTGCTCCAGTTGTAATGCTAGCCAAAAGACTACTGTAAGAGTTATGCCAGCAAAAATACAGCTGGGATGAAGACTCACCAGACAGCGTCTTTGAGCTGGAAGAAATGGATGTCAAATCTGCAGCAAGTTGAGTCTTTTGGAGTTGACAGATGTGTCAAGACAAAGCAGTTTACACCATTCTTTGCACAGCTACATCACTTTGCAGATGAGAAGAAAGATGCCTATGGAACAACAAGCTACCTACTGCTCCGCACTACAACTGGTGAGACCATCAACCAAGAAAGGAGCTGACAACAGCCACAGTTGCCATTAAGATGGCCAAGCTTCTGAAAAAAGAAGTTGAGCTGAAGCTGCATGAATCAATTTTTGGACTGATAGCACGGCTGTGCTAACGTACTTGAACAGCGAAGGCACCAGAGTCAAAAGTTTCGTTGCAAATAGAATAACAACAATACTGGAGCGCAGTCACTCTTCTCAGTGGAGATATGTCAGTGCTGCTCTAAATCCCACTCATCACTCTTCATCAGAGGACAGATTGCCAAAGCTTTCTTGAGAAATGAATGCCCGGTCTCAGAACTAGATTTCTTGCTCTGTGCACAAGAACAGTGTCCCAAGAATCCAGATCCTGAAATGCTGGACATTGATGACACAGAGGTCAAAAGAGTAGCTCAAGCACATGTTATTCAGGCACAAGAACCTAAGGTTATAATGGACCAGTGGATGAAGCCCTACTCATCTTGGACAGAGCTAAAGCGTGCTGTTGCATGATGTTTTGGAAGTGAAAGATTTTCTAAAAGAACTGAAAGAATTCCTAAGCGGAGAAAGCAGAGATGTTTAGCTTAGGAAAGCTTACCAAAGAACACTCCTCACCTGTGAAGACTTGGAGGATGGTTAAGCTGAGCATCAATGCTGGATGATTCCAAGCAGCCAGCCATACTCCCAAAAGACTTGCACATTGTGAAGCTTCTGCTGAGACATATCCATGATGTAACAGCTCATGTCGGAAGCAATCTCATGTTGGCTCACCTGCATCAACAATTCTGGATTCCTGGAGCTTATGGAGCCATGAGAAGGTTTCTGTCAGAAGACAATGGGGGCGCATGCAGATGCAGCAGCCGGTGGCTCCTCAAATTCTTTCTAACTTTGCTATATTTTGCTAGTTTTTTTCAATTCCGTGGCTCCTTCTGCTGAAGCACGACTTTCCTACCATAGAGAAGCACTCCTCAACATCGGGAAAAGTTATGTGTAGACCGCGAGAGGATCTGCAAAAACGGCAGACGCTGAGCTGCCAGTCAAAGCAGAGGAGAGAAACGAAACCTAAAACGTCGGATGAAGAGAGGGAGGACAGCAGGTATAAGAGCGAAAGCTGTTCTTCTACCAAGCCTTCTTCTGGCTAATGTCCACTCACAGGGGAATAAAATGAATGAGATGCGATTGAGGCTCACTTAGCAACAGGAGATCAGAGACTGCTCTGCACACATCTTCACAGAGACAGGGTTCACCCTGACATCCCGGATCAAGCTGTTGAACTAGATGGGTGGACTTTATTCAGGGCAGACAGGTCACAAGACTCCTGTAAGAGGAGAGGAGGAGGGCTTTGTGTTTATATAATTGATGCTTGGTGCTCAAAAACAGTTAAAGTGGATGGACTGTGCTCACCAGATGTTGAGTTCTTGATGATAAGACGTGATCCGTATTATCTGCCCAGAGAGTTCATCAGTATTTATACTGGTGCTGTTTACAACCCCCCAGATGCAAATTCAAAAAATGCACTGCAGGAATTGTATGATGCCATCAGCAGCATCACCAAGGAACCAGATAAAATCTTCATTGTAGCTGGTGATTTTAATCAAACAGACCTCAAATCTGTCTAACCTAAATTCCACCAGCATGTCCAGATCCCCACCAGAGGAAGAGATATCCCGGTACAAGTGTATACAAATATCCCTGACAGCTACAAAGTCCTCCCATGCCCTCCCTTTTGCCTGTCAGATCATATCGCTCATATCGCTCAGCTAACAAAAAGGTTTAAACCAGCAGTTGAAACTGTTAAAGTGTGGACAGATGAAGCCACAGCAGCTCCACAGGACTGTTTTGAGCGCACATTGGCAAATGCAATGCTGCCATTCAGGATAACAAGATCAATCTTGAAATATATGCCTCTTCTGTGACATCATATATCAACGAATGTGCTGAAGACATCGTGATCACAAAGACAGTGGGATCATTCCCCAACCAGAAAGCCTGGATGAATGGGGAGGTGAAGACTCTTCTCAGAGCTAAAAAAATCTGCCTTTAAGTCAGGGTATAAGGATGCATACATCATTGCCAGAGCATGAATGAGAGCTGGCATCAAGGAGGCTAAGGGGAGACACCAGCAGAGACTGGGGAGAGACCTCAACAGCAACAGCACTAAAGATATATGGCAGGCTACAAAAGCAGGAGCGCCCCCATCATTTGTGAGGCCACGCTGCCTGACGAGCTGAACACATTTTACGCTCGCTTTGACCTCCTCAATAAGGACTCAGCTGTGAAGTCTACTTCACCTCCAGATGACTGGCCACTCTCAGTAACCACAGCAGATGTGAAAAAAAACTCCTGCTGAGACTAAATATAAACAAGTCCACAGGCCCAGACAACATTGCAGGACAACTACTAAAACCTTATTCCCTCCTACCTCAAGACAGCATCATTATTCCTTTACCCAAAAAGTCTGCTGTGTCTATTCTTAATGACTATCGCCCTTCGGCTTTTATCCCCATCCTGATAAAGTGCTTTGAGAAATTGGTTCTCCAGCACATCAAAGACAAAATCCCTGCCAGCCTGGATCCTCACCAGTATGCTTCAGTACTGCTCTTCACTCAGTCTTCACTCACCTGGTGAATAAGAACAGCTACATCAGGATACTGTTAGTTAACTTCAGCTCAGCATTCAACACAAACTCTCCCATTAAGCTGATTGGAAAACTTAACACTCTGGACTTCAGTAGAACACTCTATGGACTGCCTTACATGCAGACCCTAGAGAGTTAGGATTGGCAGTCACACCTTCTCTACATTAGTGCTCATGAAAGAGTCCCCCAGGGCTGTGTGCTTAGCCCCCTCCTATTCACGCTGTACACCCGTGACTGCACTCCCAGACATCAGGAGAACTCTATAGTGAAGTATGTGGACGACACCACCACCATCATTGGTTGTATTACAAACAACGATGAAAGTTCATATCGGGAGGAAATCAACAATCTTGCGAAGTGGATTTTGCACAGAGAACAACCTACTACTCAACACCAGTATAACCAAGGTGCTGATTGTTGATTTTAGAAAGTAGGAGGCAAAGGCACACACCCCTGTCTACATCACGGGAGCTGAGGTGAAGCAGGGGAACAGCTATAGGTTCCTTGGAATCACTGTCACTAAGAACCTATCTTGGTCATTGCACATCACCACCCAGGTTAAAAAAAGCACCTAAAAGGCTCTACTTCCTATGGAAACTTAGGAAGACTAGAATCCAGAGCAAGATCCTGGTTAACTTCTACAGAGAAGCAATAGAAATCATACTGACTGGAAACATCATGAACTGGCATGGACTGTGCATGGCTCAGGACAGGAGGCTCCACAGTGGGTGATTAAAACTGCCCAGAACATCACTGGTCCCTATCTGTAGAGCATCAGTGATCTCAGTGAAGTAAGGTGTCTGCACAGAGACCAAAAGACAGCAGCCACCCCAGCCACAGTCTGTTCACCCTCCTGCCATCTGGAAAATTGATACAGAAGTATCTGCTACAGAACCACCAAACTGCGGAGCAGCTTCTTTCTCCAGTCTGTGAGACTCCTCAAGTCCTCCTTTGATGCAAAATAATGTAGCAGGATTTAGGATCACCTTAAAATTTCATTTCTTATTAAACTACATTTAAGAAAAATGACAATAAAGTTAGCTTGTACCTTGTAAAAGATTAAACAGAAGCACTGCCAAGCAACTCATGGCAGATCTACCTAAGTATAGGGTCCTGCCTGATGATCCCGAGGAGGAAGAGGAAGAGGACAGGTAAAGAGATGTGGTGTCATCTTTACGTCTTGCTATAACAGCCGTACACTTGGAAGTTGCAACTTTCAATTAGCTGACAGTGAGTTGAAAAAATCCATCAAGGAATGAAACACTAGCAAAAACCTTGTAACAGAAGGGTGTCCAGTGCCACTTCAGTCCTCCCACAGGTTCTCATCACGGAGGACACAATAAAGGAACAGCTTTTGGATGAAGAAGGTCTCTATACCAGGCTTTGTGAATCTGAGGCTGTCATTAACATCAAGCTCATAACAAAGGCATCTTCAGACCTCAAAGATTTAGAGGCCTAAATCCCCAACCACCTGTTGTTACTCAAGGTAAAACCAGAGTTACCACCTGAAGTGGTAACTCAGCTGAAGTGGTAACTCAGCAAAGACAACCAGTATGCTAACCGCAGATGGCATCAAGCCCAGTACCTCGTGGATATCTTCTGGAAGTGTTGGTGAAAGGACAGCTCTAAGAGCATCAGCGATGGTCCACACCTGGGAGGAACTTCTGTGTTGGTGACGTGGTGTTGATTGTGGATGACACTTCACCCAGCAACTTATGGCCACTAGAAAGAATTTTGGAGACTTTTCCCAACAGAAGGGATCTTGTTTGTCAGGTGAAGGTCAATACCAAGACCAATGAGCTTTGTCACCCTGTCAGAAAGCTATGTCTTCGTCAAGAATCTGAAGATACTTGCTTGACTGTTTGAACTGAACTGGGTATAGCATGTAGGATCCTTTAATTTAAGTTATTTTTTTTGTTGAGTAATTGTTTCGAGGACATTAAGAACAATAAGGGACCGGTAATGTAGGAGCCCAAATGCAATCTGTTTGTTTTAATTTTCTTAGTGTAACCAAATCACCTAGTGTATCTTTAATTGCCCTTATTGTTATTTTCCCCACTCTCACTTTTAGGGGGAGTTTTTGGACATGAGAGAGTTTTGTAAGGCAGTCAGATAGGGAGAGAGAGTGTGGAGCCGAACAGTTTTTGACCTCTCTCTCTAACTTTTCTCTTTTTTCCCTATTTTATATTAGAAATCTGTAACTGGACAACTGTTTTGGGTTTTTTTGTGCCCTGAAGTAAACTTTGAAAGTTGACTTATTGGTTGGATTTTATTGAAGTGGATTGGGAAAAGAGGAAAAATGGGAGTGTCAAGCTTGTGCTTGACTGAATGGAACCTACAATTTGCTTTGCACCAAAACCACTACTTGGTCAATAAAAATGGCCATGTCCACTTTT
This sequence comes from Plectropomus leopardus, assembly GCF_008729295.1. NCBI lineage: Eukaryota > Metazoa > Chordata > Actinopteri > Perciformes > Serranidae > Plectropomus > Plectropomus leopardus. The sequence goes on along the minus strand of NC_056474.1, from coordinate 33,956,721 downwards.
ACAGTTTACTTTTTAAAAGTAGCTTTATTCATTTATTTCAATGTCTGAAATATTTAATATAATATTAAATGTCTCAGGAGTGTAGATCTGAGTCCTCTCCAGACTTTACATCATCACGGATACAGTTTCTGCTTGTAATGCCTTTATAACTAACTCATGCATGGTATATGTGCTGGAGATCGGGATACCAGTCCTGATCAATGCATCCTTAGTAGCCTATACAACAAGGAAAATGTCCATGTGCTCAGCAATGTTTCCTACACAAAACCTGTCAAATAAGGTCGATTTCCCGTGGTGCCTCAATTGCAGACACCATATCACAAGAGGTGAAAGCTTGATAAAAGCACAGGTAACACCTCTGTCTTTCAGAGAGAGGTTCTCGAATCTTCTTGACATCGAAAGAGCCCTCCAACGTCGTTAAGAGTAGCTGATTGATGCTTGAGGTATGGTGCACCAGCATTACCAGCACGTCTGCCTGCTACTTAAGTAGAACAAGATATGTGCAAAGCATCTTGAACTCTGCAAGAAACTGTCAATTGCCATTTTATGTTAAAATGTTAATACTCTTTTTAAGGACAAATACACTTACATTACAATGTGAGACACACACAAAAAAAAACAATACAACAAATAACAGCAAAATATCAACCACAGAATCGTAGTTGATTTAAGATATGTAACAATGCTACAAAATGTTTTACTGATCTCAGTAGAGTCATCTGTAGCCAATTCTGCTTTCACAATTTAAGTGTCAGCATCACTGTCACCCTGCCCAATGGTGATTTGATGTTTCCCTAATGTTGAAGAGGGATGGATGAGCTCACTCTTGTTATAAGTGTTATCTATGAACTTTGCCCTTGGTGTCCATTGTATCATATCAGGTCATTCTTTAGATTGCAGCAGGAATTCTTAGTAAGATGAATGTGGTCATGATCTTTTGCCAAACTGCTATCGTCATCAAAAACCACAATGGTCTTTTGAGAGCAACTGCCAAGACACTGCACTTAGCTCACATAATTGTCTACTGCCAAGTCTGAGTAGCCTGTTTCCACTTCATCATGCTGAGAAGCAGAGCTATTGCAATCAATAGAGAATCCTGAAAAAAAATAGTTTGACCCCTCACAAGCTACTAAGTGAAAAATTGAAAGTGTCAACCTCTTGGTAAACATTTTCAGTTTTTCACTGATATGGTTGTAGGTACCCCAACTTTCAGCACCTGTCACAGTTTCCCCTGTGGGAGTTGAATTTAAATCTTTTTCTGTGTTATAGGAAACCATTACAAACATATTGGTAAAGACATTTTTTGTAAGGAATTTATTCCCAGATTGGCCAAATATTTGACAATATTCCCTTAAAAATGTTGGAGGACCCAGAGTATTGCAAGGGCTTCTCTCTCAATTGTGTATGTAATTACTTTGTGCTGCAGAGAACTCCTTAGAGAATTAACAGACTGGGTGGTAAATCCTAATGGAATCTTCTTGCCAGTGGTTTCTGGATGATAGGCACTATAAGTCTGATGCTTCACAGGCAGCACATTCAACACCTGAGCAAACACTTTGGATATAAAATTGGTACCTTGGTCTGTTTGAATGACCTTTAGCAAGCCCAAAGTGATACAGATGTTCACCAATTCCTCCATTTCCACTTTGACAGGGCATAATGAAATTGCCTCAGGGTATCGAGTTGCAGCACACATTAAAGTCAGGAGATACTGACTAAATTTTGACCTTGGCAACGGGTCAACACAGTCAATGATGAGTCTCTTAAGCAGTTCTTGCATTACAGGTTTAGGATGGAGCAGAGCCTGAAGAAGCACTTGGTTTGGTTTTCCAAACAACTGACAAGAGCAGCACACATCACTTTTCAAACCAGGCCAGAAGAACAGCTTCAATATGCGATGATAGGTTTTAGTTATATTTATGTAACCAGTTAGATCATTGTCATACACTAATACCCAGTCAGAGCTTACTGTGATTCTTGCCTATATACCCGGCCCTGTCAATATGCTGGTAGCTGAATGGATTGCCAACAGCTACAACAATGCAGAGCAGAGCAGCTGATCAGCCTGTCTTTCTGCTTGGAAATTTCAACAGCTGTGACGTCACCATGCTTGTCCCACAGCTGGAGCAGTACATCGCAACCATAATGCAACTGGACAAAATACTAGATCCTATGATTTGGAAATAAACCTGCTGCATATGTCTCTAAATCTGGCAGGTAAAAGTGTTCCATGAAGGGTTCCTGTTCTCCCTCAGAGCATTTTCCTGACATCCATGAGGGCCGCTCTGGATTTGGCGATGTTAGCTGTGTAGTGCGGGAAAATGGCGATTGGATCGCCATCTCCTTGGTCATGGGCTTTCCTTAGGATGGCAATGGCATCTTCATTATTGTGTAGTTTTGCAATGATTTCACAGAGCTTGTCTCCCAGTCTCCTCTGTGTCAGGCTGCTGTGTGAGCACTCAGTTTGTACTTCTTTCCATCTTCAAAACTTCCTTTAGAAAGTTTGGAGACTGCTGTGGGAGAGCTCAATCCTGGGTGCTCAGCATTTTCTGAAAATTACCTCTCCTCATCCAACCCTGTTTGTCCTTGCACTATTCTTTCAAATCTTCCACTTGTTTCTTGAGGTCTTTGATAGTGTTTTGTAAAAATAAGACTTCATTTAATGTTGACAGTCCCTCCTCAATGGTTGGATCATTAGCTTTTACATGTTCAATTTCTGTGCAGATTGTATAGTTGGCAATTTCAGTTTTCATTGACTTTATTTCTTTTTTTAAAGTCTCAAAATCATCCACTAAAGTATTCTTCAGCTCGTCTCTTATCACAGAGGATATGTCTTTCCTCAAAGATGAGAAGATATCTTCCTTAATGGATGAGGTGTCTGTGGTGTACAGTTAAGAATAAAGACTGCCGATATCTTGAACAAGCGCTGTTTACTTAAAACAAAAGAATGTACAGCGAAACATGACTTCAGCAGCAACATAACTTATCGTACTTTCAGTATCCGCCATCTTGAATTTTTCTGACTTACTCCCTACCCTATCTACAGGGTCTATAGAAGTCTCTGCTTTACAAGAGTGCCACCTAGTGGTATACAGAAGAAACATAAATGACAGAACACAACATCTCCCCTCTCTGTAAAAGATTACACTCTCGAATAAGTGCTAACTACGGAGCCCCTCTGGTGACATTGGATGAAAAAAAAATAATGCGTGGCCACGTATTACTATCTCGTGGCCATGAGATAATAACTTGTGGCCACGAAATAGTTAATGCGTGGCCACAAGATAATAACTTGTGGCCACGAGATTCCTTGCGTTTAAGCCCATGCATTTTGAGCAGCCGAATTAAGTGTCTCTTGCTAAGAATTACTCCATGCCTTGCCGCAAGTGACTTAAGTATGTCATTGTAATTCATTACTATATTAAAATAAAATGAAATTAAATCAAACTTGTCCATGATAAAAGCAACAGTCTGCATGGGATGACTACAATAACTATCTGTTGGCCATGCGTTATTATCTCGTGGCCACACATTAACTATCTCGTGGCCACATGTTATTATCTCGTGGCCACGCATTAACTATCTTGTGGCCACGAGATAGTAACGCGTGGCCACGCATTATTTTTTAGTCACCAGAGGGGCTCCGTAGCTAACAGTAAGCAACAGATCAAAACAAAATTCTGTAAGGGTAAAAGACATTAGTACTTACTCAAGTATTCCCTTTAATAGTTCAGACTTAGGAAAATGAGGTGTAGTCTCTACTCAGCTCTTATGTTAACTTAATAACGCAACTCAAACATAACCAGTATTTTTTTTTTTTTTTTTTAACTGTCACAGTCAAGTCACTGTATAATCTCAACTGTAAAAATAGCACAGGTTATGGCATAACATAGTCCTTGTGCCATGTAGGCTTGTACTTAACCTGTCGCTGATTGTGAGAGGGGTGATGACTATCATGTGGCAGTTTGGGAGTTTCACAGTTTTGTCCAGCCACAGAGGGAAAGTGAGCAAGGTGAACAGCATTCCAGGTCTTCCCATCACTCAGGAGGAAAGAGTTTGGTCCTACCCTCTTCCTCACTGTTGCAGGAGCAGTGAATCTGGGATGTGCTTTAGGAACATGGTGAGGTTTCCTTCTCCTCACTCTCTCTTCTGGTCGGAAATAAGGTGGACATGCACCATGTTTAGCATCAGTGTAGTGCTGCATTTTGGTCTGTTGTGTCTGGACTGCATGACGAGCAGAGGTGTCCAGCAATGACATGGCAGATGGCAGGGGAAGAACGTTCAATTTGGTGCGCATTTTTCTGCCATAGAGGAGTTCATATGGTGAGGTAGGGGTTGTTGCATGTGGCGTTGCACGGTAGACCTGTAGCCAGTTCATAACAGTCTCTTGCCACGGTTGTGACTGTTGGATGGCCATCTGAATGCAGCTCCTGAGAGAGTGATGGAATCTCTCAACAGCTCCATTAGCAGCTGGGTAGTAGACTGATGTTCTGTTATGAGATATTCCTCTCTTATGCAGGAATGAAGCAAAAACTGCAGAAGTGAACTGTGGACCATTATCAGTGACGATGGTCTTGGGATGACCATGACAACTGAAGACAGAAGTCAGGAAGTGAATAACATCATCAGCGGTGGCAGTGTGTGAAAAAGCTAATTCAGGCCACTTGGAATAGTAGTCTGTCAGTGTGATGGCAAACCTGCAGGTGGGAGCAGCTGTGTCAAAGGGTCCTACAATATCAAGGCCAAGTTTCTTCCATGGCCCATCTGGCAGTGGGACAGGCTGGAGAGGAGCAGGGTGACAGAGAATACATGAAACTATGCAAGACTGTACATGTGAATCAATCTTCGGCTACCAGTACAGGTCACGCAGGCGTTGCTTTGTGCGAACAATCCCCTGATGACTCTCATGTGCAAGTGTGATCAATGTAGGCCGAAGTGAGAGTGGTGCAATGAGCCTTGAGCCTCTGAGGATGTAGTCACCCTTAACTGAGAGTTCATCTCTTATTTTGTGGTATGGAGTCAGTTCATCACTCACTGATTTAATAGAAGAAGGCCAGCCACTTAGGATTTGTGAGCGTAGGGCTGACAGTTCAGGGCAGGAGGAGCAAGCAGAGTCAAAGTCAGCCACCGGGAGGGCGCTCAGAGTAGCAGAAATCTGTGCCACCATCTCAGGTTCAGCATCTTGGGTGGAGTCAGGGTGTACAGGCAGGGGCAGACGTGACAGGCAATCAGCTGTGTAGTTTTGTGAGCCTGGGCAGTAGACAACGTCGTAATCAAAACAGAGCAGACGTGCGGACCAACGGGCAACTCTCATTCCAGCCCGACCGATTCCTTTTGTGCTGAGCAGTGTTGTTAATGCTTGGTGGTCGGTGCGAAGAGTGAAGCGGCGTCCCCACAGATATGTTCTCCATTTTTCTGCAGCCCACACACAAGCAAGTGCTTCTTTTTCAACGGTAGAATATTACGTTCTGCTTCAGTAAGTGTGAGGGAAGCGAAAGCCACTGGTTTCTCTGTTCCATCAGGTTGTACCTGAGCAAAAACAGCACCAGGTCCATAGTCACTTGCATCTGTGGATATCACAGAATGTAGAGAAGGGTTGAAGAGAACAAGTGCAGGACTGTCAACAAGAAGCCGTTTCACTTCCTCGAAGCTGGTTTGTGCTGCAGGAGTCCATGTAAATTTATCCTTGTCGCTGGCACATGCACGCATCAAGTTAGGCAGGAACTTTGAGTACCAGGACACTAGGCCCAGGAAGGACCTTAAAGTAGCAGCATCTGAAGGGGGCGGAGCTTTCAGAACAGCATCAGTGTGCTCTTGGTCAGGGAGGATGCCATCTGCAGTGATGGTATGGCCAAGGAAGCATAGAGATGGCTTCCTGAAGTGGCATTTGTTGTCACTGAGCACCAGTCCAGCCTCTTTCAGTTTCTGGAGGACTGTGTTGAGGTTCTGATCATGTTCAGTAGGAGTGGTGCCGTACACAATGAGATCATCCAAATAATTTTGAACACCTGGCAGGTCTTTGAGAATGTCAGCCATCATCTTCTGAAAGGCAGAGGGTGCAGATGCGAGTCCGTATGGAACTCTACAAAATCTGAAAAGTCCCTTGTGTGTGATAAATGCAGTGAGATCTCTGCTATCTTCATAGAGAGGCAACTGGTAGTATGCATTAGCAAGATCAATAGTAGAAAACATCTTTGCACCTTGAAGATTTGTGAACAGTTCCTCCATATGAGGTAGGGGGTAGCAGTCTGTGGCAACAGCTTTGTTTGGTTCACGGAGATCTGTACACATCCGTATTCCACCAGTCTTACGTCCTGTAACCATGATAGGGGAGACCCAGGGTGATGCATTGATTCTTTCAATGACGCCAGCATTCAGTAGGCAGTCCAGTTCTGCTGAAACAGAAGCCCTTACTGCAAAAGGCAGGCGTCGTAGTTTCTGACGTACTGGTTTGATGTTTGATGTCAGGAGGAGCAGGGATGCAGGAGGCAGGTGTAGGGGCTGTGGTTGACACAGGTAAGTCAGTGGTCAACACAGGAGCAGGTGGAGCAGTGGCAGGGGGAAGGACAGTATTGCCTTTAATACAGATATCCAAAGCAGCCATCAGGTCTCTTCCAAGGAGAGGAGTGCCTTTTCTCACCGCAAAAAATGTGGCTGTTGCTGTTATGTCTCCTCGACTTACTGTCACTTGTAGGCAACCAAGCACAGGGATTCGTCTTTTTGTGTAGGTCACTAACTTACGAGCAGGTGCAAGCAGTGGCATGTCACGAAAGCACTGGGGCAAAATGGACACTGCAGAGCCTGAATCTATGACCAACTCATGCTCAGTAACAGGTGAAGCAGGTGCACTGATGTTAATTTTGCACAGTAGTGACTTTGGAGCATGGTAGTGATGCTTTAAGTACAGCACTGTCAGCTTGGGCAGCTTTATCTCACTTACAGCAGTAGTCTTAGATGAGCGGCAAACACGAGAATAATGTCCAACTTTATGACATGACTTACATGTTGCCTTGGCTGCAGGGCACTGCTGGGAATTAGCAAGATGTTTGTCAGATCCACATCTGAAGCAGCTGTGGACGGATGTAGCAGTGACACTGGGAGACTTACTTTGGTGAGAATACTGTTTGTTTTTCTTTTTCAGTGCCTGTGGGCGAGGTTGCACAGCCTGAACAGAGACACTGTCATCAGCAGCAATAGCCTTGGCTTGGTGAATAGCAGATTCCACTTGTGTGTCAGATCGTCAGATCTGGCTCAAGTAAAAGTCTTTCCCTATGTTGGGGTTGGCCACATGTTCAATCAGCTGGTCATGGATCATTTTGTCCGTCATGTCCTCAAATCTGCATTTTGAAGCAAGGTTGCGCAATGCGGCCACATACTGTATAATAGTCTCATGAGGTGCCTGTGCTCGTTTTCTGAAGGCATGTCTTTCCACAACAACGTTAACTTTTGGCTTAAAATGCTTCTCTAAAGCAGCGACAGCAGTTACAAAGGTGTCACCTGTATCTGGTAATGAGTAGAAAAGCCTCTGTCCCTCTGTGCCGAGGCAGTGAAGCAAGGTAGCTCTCTTCCAGACTTCAGGCCAAGCATTCCCTGTTGTATTAATTACCAGCAAGTAGTTGTTGAAAATCCGCATCCACATGTTGAGTGGCATCGGCGGTTCCCCCGGGCAAGGCAAAAACATTGGCGGCGGAGGCACGTTTCCAGCCATGATGTGCAGCAGGCGAAGAAAAAAATACAAACGGCAAAAAAACACGGAGGTTCACTCGTCGCCAAAATGTGGTGTATAGTTAAGAATAAAGACTGCGGGTATCTTTTTTTTTTTTTTTTTTTTTTTTAACCTGTCCTGTTCGGCAGCTTAGGCATGCAGTATGAGATGTCTGGATGCCTTGAGGTGCCATAACAGATTTGCTCTGCAAAGGAGGAGTCTGACATAGTTCTTCCTGTTGCAGTCCGTACTGAGATTTATTGGCAAGGTTACTGGACAGCACAACGTTAGAGTGGATAGGAAGAGACAAAAGAGAGAGGTTGGGGGACACAGAGGGGAGGGGAAGACACAAGAGACAACAAAAACAACAGCAACAATCATCATTCCGTT